>NW_023641113.1:0-10765 GCF_015228065.2 Penaeus monodon | reverse complement strand
AAACAATTTTTTTTTTTTTTTACAAACACACACAACAACACACACACACACACACACTCCCACACCACACACACACAAACACACACACACACACACAACATATATATATATTTTATATATATATTATATATATATATATAATATATATCTGTGTGTGTGTTAGTGTGCCTGTGAGTGTGTGTGTATGTAATGGCGTTGCCATCAAAAGAAATTTTTACAAATAACAAAGAATACTGTCAGCTTTGGAGTTTCAGGTTCGGCTTTCAGTACAAAAATTAATCAATAAAGACTATATTTTTCCAAAGCTCTTGATGCGTGATACCTTTATTCAATTACATAAAGAACCACAACAAAGCCACACGTTAAATAGAAACGCAAGACCAGAATTCGAAATCAGGCTGTGATCCTCTCATGGGTCTAATTCCCATCAGAGTTGATTTTCGAAACTTGTTTCACATTTCCAATAAGCCTTTCGGAGCCTCTAGCATTTCTAGCACTTTGTCAACACGAAATTGTACGAGGGGAGTGTATCTGTACTTTGTATCCTAAAACTTTAGAAGACTCTTGTGCGACTCTGCATGTGGTTATTAATAAATACAAAGTAAATGACAAGCAAAGGAAAAAAAGATAGTAATTCTTACAAGGTCTATAACTATATTAGAATTGCATTGTGATAATTATACTACATATGATGGAATTTTGCTGCTATAAACCAATGTAACTGACTAAGAAAAAAAAAGGTGAAAATACAATATATATATATATATTATATATAATATATATAATTTTATATATATATGTATATATATACACATCCATATATAAATATGTATAAAAAAGAAAGAAAGAAGGAAAAAAAAGAAGAAAAAAAAAAATATGTGTGTGTGTGTAGTTATAGATATATTAATCAACATACACAAACACACACACACGCACACACCACACACACAACCACCCCACACAAAACACCCCACACACACATATATATATACATATATATATATTATATATATATATAAAATTTAAAAATATATATATATAAAATATATATATATATATATATATATATATATGTATGTATATATATATATATATATAATTTTATATATATATATATATATATATATAGTTAAAGTTATATACATGCACACACACACACACACACACACACACAACACACACACACACACATATATAATTATAGTTATTTTCAGCACACCACACACACACACACACACACACACACCCACACACACACACACACACACACACACACACACACACACTCACACACACACACATTATATAGTTATAGTTATTTACATGCACACACACACACACACACCCCACCCCACACACACACACACACACACACACACATATATAATATATATATATATATATAAAACATATATTTTATATATTATATATAATATATATATATATATATAATGGTGTATAATACATACACATATATATTTCTATTTATTTATTTATGTATATATATAAGGATAATAATCAACCTCAAATAAACGAAAGAAAAAGATAAATGAAAAGTGAATATGCAACGTAAGGTAAACTTGTAATTACTGACTTCGGGAAAATATGTTTAATCTTGGCGAATATAATACAATATCCTTTTATATACAACTACAACAAAGTAGAACATCCTTTAGTAATTAGATTATGCTTTCCCGGGCTGATTAAACCAGCCCCGAAACAAACATAAATTCTAGTAAAAAACAAATATATGATCCCAATATAACAGAAAACTTGGTAAGCTTCTAGAGAAAAAAGTACATTTCCCTTTAAGTTTATTTAGTCAGACATTAAGAGAACAAAAAACCCAAACGCAGTAAAAGGAAATTTAAGTCAGGGACCCTCAACCATAGCAGAAAAAAAAAAAAGAAGAGAAAAAAAAGTATATACAACATATTATATATTTTATATATACATATGTATAATACATATGTATATATACATATGTATATATACATGTATATATACATAAGTATATATATATACATGATATACAACATGTATATATACAACCCTACATGCATACCTACATATATATATATATATATATATATATATATAAAATATATAATATATATATTATATATATATTATATATAATTGTGTGTGTGGAAGGGAAACGCCAGAGAGGGCGATTAGACAGCAAGGTTTGATCATCAACAAGGATTTAAGGACTATTTTTGTGGGTCGCATACTACATTACACTACTGAGAACCTATTGCGTTTCTTGTTTTTTGGTTCAGTTAGGTTTTCTATAAGTAGTCGTTTTAATTTCTTTGGGTGTTTTTCTGCCAATTGTAATACAGTGAGGAGAGTTACGGTTAGAGTAATATTATACTCGACAGTTATCTTTACAAATATACAGTGTCAGACATTATATGGAATTACAAACAGAGAAAGGGCATATAGCCTAGTTCTGACAGGCAGCAGTTACACTGGATGTAGCTAAGTTAAAAAATTTACCAGTACAGACTACATTTATGTAATTTGCTGACATTCAAAACATCTTTATTCTTAATCACCTAAATCAAATGCCATAACACAAAGAGCATGTTAATGGTGAACCCAAACCACCAATCTTGCATTTCAACAAGAAAAAACAGGCTTAGTCACTGTGCCTAACACACGTTTCCCTTTTAAGATGTGGGTCTTTTGAAATTATTTAAATCATATATTGAGCATTCCTGCGAATTACGGAATGCTAGAATGTTAAGTGTCTCACAATCAATTTCCCAACTAATGAAACAAAAAGACACACATATGATAATCGAAAATAAATGTTCTTCCGAGTCCCACCAATAATCTAAAATATCGCCCAAATTCTCCTAAATTCCGTTTCTCGTCCCTTTCCACTACAAGTATGTTATAGCAGAAAGTGTCACACCTAATTACTTCATAACTGGGCTTACCAAGATGATCCATCAAATGCACACGACTACTGCTTCCCAGTTTCTTCATCGACGTTTTAGCAGCTTATCCGCCACGCCAATCTATGATTACCCTTGAACTTTTTAATCAATTTCTGTTGTTGAGAGGTCTCCGGATTCTCCTTAACCTTTTTGTCCTTCGCAGTCCCCCTCCATCAGCCTGTTTGTCCTCCCCCGCACCCTCTTTATCACACGTTTGGGTGTCCTTTGATCACACGATGGTGATTGGTTTCCCATACATTCCGTCTTTTTGTTCCCCATCTCCATTCTTATGGCCCAATTCCGTTATTGGTTGACTATACTTGTGGCACTATCAAACGAAAAGAGAGGAGGAGAGGCAGTATCAATCTAGAAGCAAGGTGGGAAAACGAGAAAGAGGTAAAAAAATGATATACTTAAGAAGAGGGAGTGTGAGTGCGAGTGTGAGCGAGTGTGAGCGAGTGTGAGCGAGTGTGAGTGCGAGTGTGAAACGAGTGTGAGTGCGAGTGTGAGCGAGTGTGATGCGAGTGTGAGCGAGTGTGGGGTGCGAGTGTTGAGTGAATGTGAAGTGAATTTGGACTGTGAGTGATACTGAAAGGGGAAAGAAGAAAATAGGAAAAATCTTTTGTTAACCACTGTGATGTGAATGGTCAAGATTCCAAGTGACTCTATAGTACTGAAGGGGGGGGGGTGGACAAATATGTTTGTATAACTCTATATTGCACCTTAAGTTGAGACTGATTCTGTAAATACGCTATTATTTAAATAAGACAAACAAACATTAAATTCTCATAAATATTGTACACACACATATGCGCATGTGTATTTAAAAGTACTTCTGACGAGAACCGATGTTGAACTACTGTGTAATCCTACTCCCATATTGTTCATATCTTATTCTTGCGCGTACTGAGGTTTCCCCTCAAACTGCTTTCATCGTTAAATATTCACTTTCTTGCTTTCCCTTAAAGGCTGACCTTCATAAATCTTTACTTTCTTCTTTGTCTCTTCCTACCACTCATACTTTCAACTTTTAGTCTTCTTCTTTCCTCCCTTCTGTTTGTTCCTCTCCTCCCTTTTTTCCAACCTATTTCAAACTTCCCCTACTGTGTCTCCTTTTTTCCCCTTTGTTCCTCTCCTCCACATCCCCCCCCATTTTCCCCTTGTACTTTATGAATAAAATGTCTTCTCTCTAAGGCAGTACGTAGGATATGCATTTATCTACATACCTCTTGCGAAGGGCGAAAAAAACTTCTTTAAGGTGCCTAAGCATTCGAGTTTAATAATAGAGTATATTCAGTATATTTTAAAAAAAGATATTTTTTAGAAATATTCTTCACAACATTACGATTAAATAAAAAAATAAACATATTTTAATGGCGATTACAAGTTTACTGTTAAAAAAAACAAAAAACAATCATCAACTTTTATGGTTTAGTTGACAATAATTATGAACATGTAGAAAATGAATGAGAATGAATATCTTCACAATACAAGAGATGTATTTGACCGGTTTCGATGCGTCTTCGTCAGAATTCGTAATGTTATTTCTGATGAAGACGCAGTCGAAACCGGTCAAAAACGTTTTCTTGTATTGTGAAGATATTCATTCTCATTCATACCTTTTCAAATTTGTCAATATGAATACGGTTCAAATATGAACATTTTAAGCTGAATTCTCTGAGTAACCTTACGAATTTGGTAGTAATTTGAAGTAATTGTTAGTTTGTAAAGCTTGGAAAATGTTTCTTTAAAGTGAATAAATTGAATGATTATCTAAAATAATCTGCAGCAGAACAGCTAAGGTCATTAATGGCGAATATTCGTAAAATTTATAATATTAAAATATTTAAAAACGTTTAAAAAACTTTTAATAAATACAGTTTTTTCATAAAGAAAAATGAATAATAAATATATATAGAAAACCCAAAGCATAAATATCATGCTTGGAAAGTATGATGTTTGTTACACATATTAGCATAATTAAAATTTTTTAAAAAAAATGTCTCCTTTAGAAAAAATAATACGACCTTCCCCAAAAAACCCTCAAGGTTTATCTCTGATCTTCACAGTTTGTTTCTAGAGGTATACCTCCATTGCTCTCTCCATTTATCAGGAAGACAACTTCTGAAGTCAGTGTATGGGAGAGGAAAACGAGCATTGCAAGGCTGAGCAGCAGCTGCCTTTGGGCCCTTGTCAGCACGCTCATTCCTAAGGATACCAACATGGTTGGCACCCCCAAAACAGACTTATTTCCCTGCTGATATCAGTGCAAACAAATCTTGAATCTCCCTTACCATTGATTGTGACGAGTTTAAGCTCCTGATTGTTGCAAAGAAATACAGGAGACGCAATATGTTATATGAGAATGGTTCCTAAAATTTATTTTTGACTGCGGGAAGGATGGCATGTAACTTTGCACTGAAGATCGAGGCAGTCTTCCTCTTGCTCATTGCTGCAAATCCCACACCATTTCAGATTTTGACTATATGCATATACTGATCTGAGCCTTGGTACTAGTGTTGAAGAAATTTTTCCTGAATTAGCATGGATCTCTTGACTAGATTTTGGGCCAAAGGGTTTAAACTGGGGTTCAGCAGCTAGAACTTGGAGAGATTCAGAAATTCAGATCTTCCAGAAGATTCCTCATTCTCCTACCATAGAATTGGCTGTCCTCAAGGGGGTTGAAAATCGATTTTGGGTGTAAGTGATCCCAGAATCCTTTTTTCAGTAGTAAATCAGGTCTGGGGTAATGAAGAGGTGGTTTTCCACTCTCAGCGACTGCCTGTGCAGTCTCAGAGACTGCACAGGTGAAGACCTGTAAGTACCTATACAGATTTTAAGACTTTCATTATGAAATGAGTCCAACACCCGGAGAACAGGGGGACTTAAAGATAAATATGCCTAACATCCATAGCAAGTTTGCTAAAACAAGTGTTCAGTAAAGCCACAAAAGCGTTGTTGGTCTGCCCCCCAAGACAGGTTAGAAAAACCGCATAACACTAATGCTTTTGTGTTTATTTTTACCCTTTGTTGTGGGGCCCCTATATAACCCTTAGAAAAAATAGACCCAAAAAAGTATTTACCTTTTATAAAACGAAGGATTTGCTTGTTAATTAAGGGGAAGGATGAATTTTTCCTCTTTTGTGGAAAGCATAAACCATGGTCTTTTTTAAGAAAATTTGAAGGCAGGATGATGCTACTACACAACCCTTTTCCCGAGTTTCCCCGTGTCCTTGCACACCCTGTAAGTACTGTGAATTTATACAGCACTTTTAAGAACTTACAAGCATTTCAGCAAGGCAAACAAATCCCACATAGGACATACTTGTGGGACCCCTTCAATTGGTCCTCCACCACCCCCAACCCCTCGGGGAAACCGCCTTCCGGGTTCTGGTGTGCCGGACCAGAGGGGGTACCCATAGGAGAATGGTTCGGTGCACCCAAAGGGCCCAAAAGAGGGGTGGGCACCCACCCTGGGTTTTTTTTCCATCTTTGGGCCGGGAGAACTCCCAAAAGTGTTTTCCCCCAGCATGGATCCCTTTTACCAGAGACAGGACCTGGAGGTTTTTAGCGAGCTGCATGCTGACCCTGCAGCTAGCAAAAACATCTCTTTTGGGCTTTTTTTGGGTTGAGGGTGGGGTGATAAGGCCAGTCAAGCAATCGGCGGCAAAAGGCTAGGGGCAAGCAGAACTATTAGGCGGTAGCCAAAAGGTCCCCCGACGCCATCAATATGTAATAGGGGCAATTATTCCCCTTACCCCTGGGCGGGGAGTTTTGAGCCCCCAAATATAGCTTCCCCTCGTTGGGCTCTGGGGGGTGGGGGGGGGGGAAAAGAAGAATTTTAAATTGTATGAGTACTACAAAAAAAAGACTAGCTCTCCCCTGACGATCAGCAAAACCCCCAACCATTCCTCTGGAACATCACATGTTTTCACTTTGGAACCTTTTTAGCTTCCAAAAGGGCAAGAAAGGGAACGTAAAAGGTTTTCCGGCTCCCAAAAACCCGGTAAGAAGGGGAAAAATCCTCCTCAATCCACTACGGAAATCTTACCTGGTAAAATATGAAAGCATTTTCATATATTAAGTATAGTAGGAAGACCATTAATGGGTATCAGTAGGATCTTGAATTTTGAAGACTGAAAAAATGTTGAAGTATTCAACGTGATCTCGCATCCCCCACAGCGAGAGGTAGCCTGATAATTGAGGTTTTGTACCAGACAGAGT
The DNA here is from genome assembly GCF_015228065.2 of Penaeus monodon. Classification (NCBI taxonomy): domain Eukaryota; kingdom Metazoa; phylum Arthropoda; class Malacostraca; order Decapoda; family Penaeidae; genus Penaeus; species Penaeus monodon. The sequence goes on along the minus strand of NW_023641113.1, from coordinate 3,593 downwards.
GACGTCTGCGTTGATAGCGACATTTTCCTAGGGCTCAAGTTTCAGTTCTCAAAAAAACCTCAATCAGGAAAGGAATTGTCTTTCCCGAGACCAAATGAGGTATTCTGAGAGAAACTGTTAGAGGAATAGAAAATTTTTAATGATCGCATTTTAAAACGTTTTAAGAAGAAATTTGATGGTTTGGAACAGGACACCAGCTCTTCTTCTAATTTTTTAAACGAGACCTTCCAGAATTTGGGTTAAGTTAGCATGGCCACCTCAAAGTAAACCCAATGTCCCCAAAACTCTATGCGGTGTTTCACGCCGGGCGGGGCATGGACCCAACTTTTGCCATTTTAAGAAAATGGGAACCAAAAGTTGTGTAAAATAGGCAAAAGGTTTGTTTGATTAAATTTTTTAAAATTATCGCCGCGTCAACAGTAGGTCTTTAGCGGGAATACCTTGTTAACATAAATATTAAAATTTTAAAAAAACTTTAAAAATTATCAAAAAATATTTTACAAAAACAATAGAAAAAAAAAAAGCATAAATATTATGCCAAAGGCAAAAAATCTTGCATAAACAATGCAAAATTAAATTTTTTTAAAAATATTAGTCTCCCAAAGGGAAAAACTAATAAGCCCCTCTTGCACAATCCTCCCCTAATACATTTTTCAGGTTAGGGGGGAGCCCAATAAATACGTCTTTGGTCTGAGAATTTTGCACATCCTTACCACACATGTGCGACGTTAATGGCTCTTGGTCCTTACAAGTGTTTCCATTTTTTAGCCTCTGGCCCCATGATCAGTTTGTGTCCCCCGATTTTAGTCTTTTTAAATGCAACTTCCACTTTTGGGTTAGGGTGGATGCAGCACCCAATGCCAAGGTCATTCAAATCTCTCGCAGTTTTTTTCTGGGGGTATGCCTCCATTTTCCCTTCCTTTATTACGAAGAAAAACCCCTTATGCGGGGTTTCGGGTCGGTGTGTGGGGAGAGGGAAAAAACGAGAAAACCAGGTGAGCAGCAGCTCCCTTGGCTTCTGATCAGCTCGCCATTCCCACTGATACCAACAGCGCTGGCACCCAACAAGAGTTATTTTTTTTTACTGTTGAATCAGGCAAGCCAATTTGAACCTCCCTTACTACGGGATTGATGGTTTAAGCTCTGATGCTTGCAAGGCACTCGAGATCACAATATATCACATAGAAGGGTTTCGAAGACTATCATTTAACTGCTCAAGGATGGCATGTAACTCGGCATAAAGTCGGCTGTAGAGAAAGACTGCCAGATGCAGTCTTCCTTCACTCACTGTGCAAAGCCCACCCATTTTCAGTTTTTCGAACCATCTGTAATATCCCTTTGACCCTTGGTACTTAAAATTATGCTGAAGAAAATTCTCTTGACTTCTGCTTCTGACTCTCCCCTTCCCAATTTCCCGACCAAACCAGCCGACGATTAGTCCAAGGGGGGAATTGGGGAATCCAAAAACAGCCAAAACCTTTAGTGAGACCAAATTAAGATTTCCACAAGACCCTTATTCCCTACCATGGGATCGGATCCAAAAAGGGGTTGAAAACAATCTGGGTAGGAGACCCCGGAACCCTTTTGTAGTCTCGTGTAGTAATCGGTTAGTAGCCCCGGGTGTAAGAAAGAGGGGTTTCCACTTCGCATACAGGGATTCCAAAGTGAAACCTGAAAGCCCCCGTACAGATTTGAGAGCCATTATGAACCCAGTCCAAAGTCCGGAGAACAGTGGAGTTTGGAAGAGTAACCCCCAAGCCTAATCAAGTTATAAATAAGTGCTCGGTAAAGCCGTAGAAGTGTTGTGCGGCTGCACCCCAAGTAGATGTAAAAACCCCAAAATCTAACTTTTTCTTTAACGTTTTATGTGAGGCACCCATTAATCTTGAGTCAAATTAGACCAAGTACTTCACCTCTTGGACAAATTTCAGTGGGTTTTTCTCCTAAATAGAGGGAAGGGGGGAATTTTTCCCCGTTTGTGGAAATGTAAGCCATGGTCTTGCTTTGGGGAAAATTAACCCCTGATTTGTTGCCCACTTTCAACCCGATTTATTGCAGCCTGCATGTGTCCTTGCACATTCTGTAAGTTCCTCCTGAGCATCAGTGTAAATCATCCCATACAGATTACGAGAAAGAATTGGAAAACTTTTTCAAATTTATTTATGCAATGGCAAACAGGGTCACACTTTAAAACACTCCCTTGTGGGACCCCCTTCCCGTGGTCTTCCCGGTTAGAGAAACTGTTCCCACCCGAACTCTAAATTTCCTGTTAGCAAGGAAGCTTTGATGAAGGTAGGTAATTCTCCTCTTAAACCAATTCATAAGCTTCATGAGTATGCCACTTCCAAGTCGTTCGTAAGCCTTTTCAAAGGGGCAAAGAACACTGCTAACATGTACGTCGCTGGGTCACAAGGGAAAGACAACGTCAGGTTCAAAATCTGTTTCCACTGCAAAGAAGTCATGATGCCTTCCAAGAATGAAAAGGTCAAGTTTAAAAGGAAATATTGGTAATAAGGAGCAAAAAAGAAGTTAGTTTTCCAGAGGGAAAACGACGTGCCTGGTGCTGTTTGACAGCCCGGTTTTGGGCCTTTGCTTCGGTTTTAGCCATCCTCCTTCCCCCCAAATCTGCCCTCCAAAATTTTTCTTACAACCACCACACTACCACTTCCCTTTAAACCCCAGTCCCAAATTGTGACACTGCATCTGGTGAGTTCAGGTTTTAGGATTTCTTTTCCCAGGGAAAGAAATCCGAACCTGTTTAAGGGAAACCGTGGAAAAAAGTTCACAGGGGAAACAAACCCTTAAAAAGGGACTCCAGGATCATGGAAAGGGACAGCCTAAAGGGTGGGGCAAAAACCTTTACCAAATTTCTGCCAAAAACTATGAAAAAATAATCTAAAAAAAAGGATACCTAATCCAATGGAACGTCAGGGAATTCATGCAAAATGGAAAAAAAAACGCAACATCGATAGCTTTTTTAATCAAGTTTTTGGGATTTTTCAAGAGATTATGACCGGGAAAAAAGTACCATTTCCTGAGAGGATTCAAGTTCAAGCCCCTTATGGGGGCCTTTTATGATGGACTCATGGGGGGAGTAGCAGTAATGGTACGTCAAGATATTCCCTTCCAGGCCCTCCATGTAGACAACACTGCAGGGAATTAAAAAAAAAAACTACTCCCCCAAAAAAAAATTTTGATTTGAAAAACTTGAGCATTCCAAAATCCATTTTATTCTTTGGGAGTTTTAATGGGCGGCATCACCTCTGGGGGGGGAACTTTGTGCAACCTCGAGGAAAGGGCCCTTGGAGTCCTTGTTTTTAAGAGTAGATAGTTTTACTAACAATGACACTCCCACAATTTTCCAAATTCAAACGGGGATTCTCCCAAAATTGACCTACAAAAGGCTCACCCGATTCACAGTGAAATTCACTTTTGGGAGCATGGGATTACATGGAAGGACCCCTTTCCAAAATTTGGAGAAGGTGAAAGTATTCCCGTCAATGGAGGCGAGATGGTGATAACACACGGAATCGGCCCTTAGGGTCAATGCCAGGTATTGCTGAAAAACCTTTGAATAAAATTTTTAGGTACCC
>NW_023641112.1:22500-42029 GCF_015228065.2 Penaeus monodon | reverse complement strand
TGAAGGCTGAAAGAATAGGCTTGACATCCCCTTACACTGCTGCATCATTCCCCTTTTTCCATGTAATCTCAACATAGAGTTTTGGAAGATTATTTGGGCAGTTGCCACATCCATTTCTACTCTTGGGAGTTTTCAATGGTGGGCATCCCCTTTGGGGGGAGACATTTGTACCCCTTTCGAGGAAGGGCGGGTCCTTGTTTTAAGAGTAGGGGGCACTCCGAACTTTTCCAAATCAAACGGGGACATTTTCCAATATAGCCCGTCAATTAAGTTAAAATGCCGCCCCAGCGATGTAACCTTGTCCATTACAAAAAGCCCCAAGCAAAGGGCCCGGCGGTGAAGGAGGCCAGCGGACAAAAGGGAGACAGTAAAACCCCCTCGTTTAACTCGAGCCCCGCTTCCCAGGGTAGGGACAAGGTGCGAAGATCACGGGAAGCCAATCACTGTCCCACCTCCTTGAAGATAGTGGATAACATCATAGCAAAAAAGTGTCCCAATGAACAGCTAAACCATGGCAGGATCTCTCTGGAGCATTTTACATGCCGATCCCACTCTTCGGGCTGAGCGGAATGACCCCCAGTGTCGTTTTCAGTAGGACGCAGCAGAATTTCCAAAAAATTCCCATTTTGCGCAAGTAGTGGACTTGCTTTGCAGCTCTGCCGAAGATGCCTCGGGAAGTAAGATATTCCATACCAAATAATAACCATTCCCGGAGAGCCCAGAATTTCCTTTTGGACTATTAAATAGGATCTATAGGGGGGTACAGTGCCACTAAGGGAAAGAAGCTGAACATTTGTCCCTAACTTGGAAAAGGATGTTCAACCCCAGGAAATTACAGCCCAAATTTTCTTTCACCAGTGCACTGCAGCTGATGGAAAAAAGGTAAGCTTCATAGAAGATTGAGAGACCAAGAGCATTGTAAGGGGAAACAAATTTTAAACAAAATTTCCTTCCACAGTAAAGAATTTATTTCACTTTTAGCAGTCCTTGACCTTGAAAAGGTTATGATAATTTGGGAAAAGCTTGAACTCTTAAAGGTTGAATATTTTAAAGGGGAGTATTACTACCTTCATACAAAGTTCCTTGAAAAAAAACAGGAATTTAGAGTTCAGGTGGGAAACAGTTTTTTAACCTGGAGATCAGCTGGAAGAAACCAAAGGGGGGCTTAAGGTGACCTTGTTTTCATTGCTAAAATGAACTGTAAAGGTGTTCCAATTCGTTTCAGAATCTATGGGATGACTTTTCACGTACTGCTCAGGGGGAAATTATAGGGTGGAAAGGACACAGCAGGCTGCAATAAATCAGGTTGTACAGTGGGCATCCTTCCCCTGGAGGTAACCCACTGCAATTTGCCCAAGAGGTGAAGTACTTGGGTCTAATTGTTGATCAAGGCTTACATGGGTGCCTCACATCAAACAGTTAAAAGTAAGGTTTACAAAAGCCCCTTAGTATTTTGCAGGTTCTTCACACTAGCTTGGGGTGCAGCCCAAAATTTTCGGCTTTACCGAGTGCTTTTTTGTAGTAAGCTTGATTATGGAGGTGAGGCTTATTCATCTGCAACTCCCACTGTTTCCCCAGATTTTGGTCCAGTTCAAATGAAGCTTTCAGAATCTGTACTGGGGCTTTCAGGTCTTCACCTGTAAGTCCCTTTTATGCTGAGAGTGGAGAACCCCCCTTCATTACCCCGGGACTACATGAACCTGATTACAACATGAGACTAAAAAGGGGATTCTGGGATCTCCTACATCCAAATTGGTTTTAAACCCCCCTTGAGGATAGCCGACCCAATGGTGGAAAATGAGGAATCTGTGGAAGATTTAATTTAAGTCTAATAAGGTTTGGAATTCCCCAATTCCCCCCATGAACTAATCAAGTCAAGCTGGATTTGGTCGGAATTTGGGGAAAGGGGAGAGTTTTTCCCGAAGCAGTAATCAGAGAGAGATTTCTTCAGCACATTTCTAAGTATCAAGGTCAGATGCAATATTAAGATGGTTTGAAATCTGAGCAGAAGGAAGACTGATGTGGGAAAACCTGCTGCATCTGGCAGTCTTTTTAGCAGCTGTTCTAGAGATCTTATGAATCTTGTGATATATCGTGAGTCTGGTAGTGCTTTGCAACAATCAAGAGCCCTTTAAAATCATCACATCCAGTAGTGGGGAGGCTCAAGATTGGCTTGCACTGACGTCAAACAAAAAAAGTAACTCTTTGGGGTCCCAGCACATGTTGGACAGGGGGAATGAGCGAGGATCAGAAACCAAGGCAGGCCGCTCAGCCTTGTGATGTTGTTTTCCTCTCTCAAAACCCCAAACCTAAAACCCCAGCATGGATTTGTTTCACGATAAAGGAAGTAACAGGGAGGCTACCTCCAGAAAAAAATTGCGAGAGATAGAGATGACCGGCTTTGGGGACTAGCACCCATCCCAACCAAAAATGGAAGTTCTTAAAAAGATAAAATCAGGCACAGAACCCTGATTCATGGGCCGATGATGGCAAAAAGTCAAGCACTTTGGGGATCCCAAAGAGCCATTAACAATGTACATGTAGGGGAAAGATGTGAAACATTTCAGACAAAGACGTTTTATTTGTTCCCCAAATACACTAAAAAAGTTTTGGGGGGGGTTTGTGCATAGAGGGTTATGTTTCAGGAAGACAATTTTCAAAAAAAATTTAATTTAGATAAGTTTATGCAAATTTTTCATACTCTTAGGCAAAATATTTTGTTTGTTTTTACTCTACTTTTTTTATTTGAAAGATTTTTATTGGAAAATTTTTTAGTTTTTAAACATTTATGTTCTATTTAACAAGATTCACCACAAATGACCTTTAGCTTTTGGGGCAGAAAATTTTAAAAATAATCAAATCAAAAATTTTGGTCTCTCCCTGGGGGTTCACATCTATAAAACTGTTTTTGGTGTGGGCACCCTGTGCCTGTGGGGACGGGGGTTTTGGGGGATGAAGATGCCCGGGATGAGTATGCACTGCAGCTGCAACACGCCCTTGGTTTTATTCCCGAAGATGAAAAAAGGCTATGTCCCTTTGTACAATGGTAAAGAGGGTAATTTTAAATTTTTTCATGGCGGATTTTATTGAGCGCGCAACAACAGTAGGGAAAAACGAGACAAGTTTTAAATATGGGTAATAGCGGGATGGGGAGGGCTAAGCCAACCTTTCCCCGTCGAGCTTTGGACAGACTCCCCGGGTCAAACGAGATCAGATTTACTCGTCATTACGCCTCACTGAGTGAAGGGTTTTTCCTCGTAGTCTAACTCGGCTGCGTCCCCGTCCCCCGTCCCAAAGATCCGTCCAGGACCCCTCCACCACCGTCCTTGTCCACACGCCAAAGATCCCCCAGGACCTTCTCGCACCACTGTCCTCGTAATCTTTTTGGGGTTTATGGGGTCGGGGAGGGGCGGGATCTCGGGGAGTGATACCCGGGGCTGACGAGCCCCGGAGTTTACGGGTTGCGGGGGGTCCTTCGCTGGATATGAAGTTGCAGGCAGCGCCCCGCCCAATACACTTGGGGGGGTTAACATGCCGACGAAACTCCTGGCCGCAGGCTTGGCGATATCCAATGACGTCCTTCCAGCATCCTAAAGGTTTATGGTTCTCCCCCCAGAGTCCTTTTCGGGCCATGCGGGCCGGTGCAATATAGTCGGGAACCAGGGCAAAAGTAGGGCCAGATAGTAAGAGAAAAAGAAAGGCATAAGAAGAGGGGGTGTTTAAGTCCCCTAGCCCGGTTTTTTAAAAATTGTTTTTTTTAAAGTTGGGTTTTTGATTTTATGTCTTTTTCTCATTGATTTTTCACAAAGAAAAAAGAAAATAAGAGAGGGAGACGTCAGTAGCGACCCGCAGGGCCCTGCTTGAACTACCAATGTTTTTGATCGTTTGAGAGAGATAAAGGAAACAAACAACGGCAATCCGCAGGATTTATTGAACAATGTTTTCACACAGAGAAGAAATAAATTAAAATTTTACATCATGTAAAGTCACTGCACAAAATGTGCATATGATATGGGGGAGACCTACGCTATATTCAATATAAAAATTTAATAAAATTTCGTTTTCACACCCTTCTGCGCCCCATAGAACGGTCACCCAAAAAACAATTAAAATGCTATGGTATCCCCCAAAGGGATTTAAAAAAACAACAACCAAATTACAGGGAACCAAGCGCTCAAGTCTTGCCCCTTCCCCGACCACAAGTGAAAAGATAAAATGGGGGAGGTTAGAGCGAGGGGGGGAACGAGTAAAATGAAATAATTCGTGTAAGAAAAACACGAACACGTTAAATTTTTTGCAGGGAAACAAATAAATTCTAAAAAAAAAGGAAATTAATTAAGACTTTAAATAACGAACGATATTCAATTTATTGAACCCCTACTCGTAACGGAATGCAATTGAGGTCAAAAGAAAAAAAGTTGAGAAAATGCCATTTGCTGTCATTAGCACTTTTTTCCCCAAAAAAAAATAACGGTAACAACAAAGGGGAAGAAAGGGAAAGGAAAAGAAAAAAATGAAAGGGGGGTCCCCAAACAGTACTTAAATTTTTTTTTTTTTTTAGCATGTCTTTAGTGGTAAGTGTATTTTTTTCTTTTGGGGTGGTGATGCTGCAAGCCGGGAAGGACGCAGAGCTCGCATGCCACCCGTGGAAAAGGCGTGAGAATTAGTACAGTGGCTGACAGGGATCAAACCACGTAAAGGGGGAACACACGAACGAGCGCACGATTTGTCAAAAGGGGAAAGGCCCACGCAGTGTCAGTTTTGGGGTCACCCCCCGGGAGTGGGAGGCTGGGCCGACCTTACGCGAGCTTTGGGACACAACTTCAGGGTAAAACGGATCAGATCCCCCGTTATCTACCCCTCGCGAGTAAATTTTATTTTTGGGGGACTTTGGATCGCATGAAAAAAGCAATTGGTTTCACGGGTAACAGAAATACATTTATGCATATGCTATAAAACACACCGATCTCGGCTCGGCAGACAATGGCTGGTTCCTTATAAGGGCTAGGGTAAGCAGTAAATTTTTGTGTTGGCCCTACATGGCCCGTGTTGGCAGTAAAATATACCCCCCCTTTGTTGGGCATGGTAGGTGGAATATATGACAAATTTCAACCCCCCCCCAAAGAAAAAAATCAAAATTTTTGGGGAAAAACCATGCAGCCACTGAAGCCAATGTGGAAAAAGAAAATGCAAAGTACGGGTGATTCTGGGCCCTGCTGCTAAGATGGACAGACTCACCCAAAAACTTTGAGTTGCCAGCAGAGAACTTTGGAGGGTTCCAGGCGAGCAGGAAATCGGGGAGAGCTCTGATAACCTAAAATTTCCCCGAGTGAGGGGGGACACAACTAAACCAGCAAAGCAGCTGCTGCCCCACGACCCCCGCCCACAGGTAACCCAAAGGGGGGGCCCAAAAAACGCCCCGGGCTGAAGACAGTTTTTGAGAGAGAGTCTGGCCCCTGGGAGTTTTCCACAGTTTAAGTTTTCCCAACCAACTGGTAAGGTTGGAAAAGCGAAAAATCTGGCGTAAACGGGTTTTGCCAGAGAGGGGGCATGTTTATCATGCCCAAAGTCCAAGCTCCCTTGAATTTCCTGCGGGAAAACCCAAGGAGCTAATGATGGGGGGAAAATTTTGCCTCTCGCCACTAAAACCCGAAGATAGGGGGCTCAAATTGGGTATTTGGTTCTCCTAAAAAATTGGGATGTGTCCCCCCAAGTGTGGAAGCCCAAAGGAGAGAGCCCAACCCAAGCAAACCCCGGGCCTTTAAAAGGAGCCCAAAACTACCCTTGATCTGGGTAACGGGGGCTTACAGCCCAAAAAACATATTGTCAGAGCCCTTTGGGGTACAAGTGCCAAAGATAAGGTCACCCCCGATAGCGCAAGACAAGCTTAAATGGGTGTTGTAAAGGAACACAAACTCGGGTATGTGCCCAAAGGCCCACAAGGGAAAGGCCCAAAGGGGAAAAAAAACAAATGTCCCAAAATTGCCGGAGTCGGCTTGACTATCAGGAAAGAGGGGCCTCAGGGAAAAAAAAGGGTTTCTAAAAAGTGACCAGATTTGTTCCTGCCCGCTCCGTCTGGGGACAGAAACAAGAGAAAGACTTTTCCGACCCCTAAGAGGAAGGAAGCCCCCCACGCAGACACCCGATTTTTCAATAAAAAGGGGGTTTTGACAAACAAAAAGGGAAAAAAAAAAACCAAAGGAAGAAGGGTCAAAGAACACGCAAAAACTCCCCAAAAAGGGATAATTCCCCTTTGAGAGGAAATAGACTCTCCGTTGATTGCTGTAGTCACTGCAGAGCAACAGTTTTGGGGTCCAGTGAGGAGGCAGAGAAGGCAGTATGGTCGCTATGCGGCAAGACAAACGACGTCGCAGCCCGAAAGGGAGGAGTGAATAGAGCCAAAACAGCCTCCTCTCACCCCAGGATGAATCCCCTTCACCCCAAAAAACCCGGGCCCCGCCCCCACAGGAAAAGTCAGAAAAAAGGGGAATTGGGTTTCATGCCAGAGCAACTGTTTACCAGGTAAATTTAGCAAAGAGGTCTCCACCCCTCAGTGGACCCCTGGGCAGCCTGACAAAAAGAGATCCCAAAACCCGGAGGACTTCACAAGAGTTTTCAGACCCAAAAATTGGAAAACCCAATATAAAGACGTCTTGAGTAATACACCAAGTAAAAATTTTTGACACAATCTAATATACTATAGTGTAACATTATGGGTTCAAAAAAAGAAGCCCCCTCCCCGCAATGTCCATCAAAGAACATTTAGTATGCTCCCGGGACATTAATAGAAGGAACTGTTGCTTTCAGGATCAGTCTTGCTTCCAAGTAAGCGGTAAAAGGGGGCTTTCACCCCCGGGCGAGCAAAATCCCGTGCTGCAAGGTGAGCACCGCACTAGAAGAGGATGTGAATATCTTGCTTGAGATTCACTTTGGGGGGGCCCCCCCCAATGTACAATGTTACAGCAAGCCAGGCGTGGAGCTTAGAATCAGCCGGTTTTGCTATGAAGCACAAGACGAGTTCAAGCACACCACCCTACCTGGTCCCGCGGGCCCCGGATGCAGCAGGCCTCACATACCCAAACAGCTTGAGACTTTTCCGAAATCGCTTTCCATCACCCAAGACCCAAAGGCATGAGAGGGGGGTCTTGACCTCCCCCTGGCCATGGGGCGGTGGAGAAAATTAGTGGTGGCGTGAGAAGCCCCAAACGTGCCCTTTTATGGCACTGACTACCTAAGGATGCGGGCGAAACCCCAAAGCACAACCAAACCGGAGGGAAAAACAGAACAAGCCTGTCATTAAGTGGAGATTCCTAGATCTGGAGAAGGCTTTCGAATTAGCAAGTCCTTTGCTATAAGAAGCGACGGAAGGGAATCAGGGGAAAAACCGGGTTTGGATAGGTGACTTTTTGGGAACAGAAAAGCCAAAGTCAGTCCAAGGTCATTTATACACCCCATCCCACAGAAAATGGAACCCCTTTGGAACATCGGGTTGGCCCTCAGCCCACCCCCTTTTCAACACCCTAATGCCCTGATCCTAAACCCTCACCTCCCAGGGGGCCCAAAGTACCCCTTTGAAACCCCTTGCAGTCATCGCCATGGAGCACATGCAAGAAAACCCCGTGCTGTCGGGCCCTTGTATCTGAGGAGAGCTGTGGACGGGAAAAGAACTCTGCAGAAAAATCCAAAGCCAGGCTTGAGACGAATGTTAACCCAAAGTCTGAAAATCCGGGGAATGACTTAGAAAGGTCCAGGTTTCTAATACTTTGGGGAAATGTTTGACCAAACCCCTTCCCCTTTTAAAAAAGGAGGCCTGTATTTTTTAAACTAAACCCCAAAGCAGACTGCCGTCAGAGAGAAATGTGGGGGTTGATTGATTATTTTTTAAAAATTTATCGCCGCGTCAACAGAAGGTTTAGCGGCGAATCCCTTTGAAACAGAAATATAAAATTTTTTTAAAATTTTAAAAATCTTCTAGAATTTAAAAAATAACAATAAACAAATTAAAATCAAAGATAAATATATACCAAAGGTATAAAATTATTGATAAGCTTTATGATAAAAAAATTTTTTTAAAAAATATAGTCCCCCAAGGAAACTAATAAGACCCCTATGTAAATCCCCCCCAATAATTCTTCGGTATATGGGGAGACAATAATACGTTTTTGGGTTGAGAATGTTCCCAATTTTTCCATACGTGCGATTTTTAAAGGGGTTTTGGACCCCTCACAAAGTGCCTGATTTTAGCCATCATGGGCCCCATGAGCAGTTTGGGCCCGATTTTACCCTTTGAAGCAATTTCCATTTTTCGGTGGGAGGATGTAGCACCAAGCCAAGGTATTTTAATTTTTCGCAGTTTTTCTGAGATAGCCCCCTTTTTCCTTTCCATTATCGCGAAGACAACCTGATGGGGTTTCAGGGGTGTGGGGAGGGAAAAAACGAGATCAAAAGGGCAGAGCGGCAGCTCCCTTACCCTTCTGATCAGCTCGCTCATTCCAGACACCAACATGCGCTGGCCCCAAACAAGATATCTTTTAGTGTGACACGTGAACCCAATCTAAAACCCCCTCACACGGAGTGAGATTTTAAGCTTTGTTGTTAAAGGCACTCGAGAGTAAATATATCACAATAGAATGGTTCTTTAAGACCCTTAGTCACTAATGCTGCAAGGATGGCAGTAACTCTGCAGTAAAAGATCGAGGTGTAGAGAAGACGCAGTGCAGTCTTCCTTCTGCTCACTGCGCAAAGCCCACACCTTTTGAAATTTTAAACCCACTGTAATATGCGCCCCGTCCTTGGTATTTGAAATGTGTAAAAGAAATCCCCTGACTTCGCTTCGATCTCCCCCTTTCCCCCAATTCGCCCAAATCCCCCGATTTGATAGCCCAAGGGGGGAAAGGGGGGAATTTCCAACAGCCAAACCTTAGGAGACAAAAATTAAGTTTTTTAAAAGTTTCCCTATCTCCTACCTAGACGGCTATTTAAACGGGGTTAAAAACCAATCTGGATGTAGGAGATCCCGGAATCCTTTGTAGTCTGTATAGTAAATCAGGTTAATGTAGCCGGTGCAATGAAAGGGGTCCCACTCTCAGCTAAGGGACTCCAAGGTGAAGACTGAAACCCCCCAGTACAGATTCGAGAGTTTCATTATGAACCGGTCCAAACCGGAGAAAGTGGGATTTGCAGATGAAAAAGGGTGACATCCATGTCAAGCTACTACGAAAAAGCGTCGGTAAAGCCGTAGAAGCGTTGTGCGGCTAACCCCAAGATAAATGTGAAAGAACCCGCAAAAACTAAGTGTTTTAGCCTCATTTTTTAAACGTTTGATTGAGGCACCATGAAGCTAGAAAAAAATTTGACCCAAGTACTTCACCTTTTGGACAAATTGCGTGGGTTTGCCCCTAATAGGGGAAGGGATGGAATTTTCCTTGTTTGGGGGAAAGTACACCATGGTCGCTTGAGAAAATTTGAACCTAATGGCCACTGTACAACCGTTATTGCAGTGCAGCCCCTTGCACACCTGTAAGTTTTCCCCCGAGAATACAGTGAAAGTCATCCACAAAGATTAATGAAAAAGCACGGAAAAATTTTTATAATGTTTTATAGCAATGGAAAAACGGGGTCACATTAAGACACTCCCTTGGGGGACCCCTTCCGCTGGTCTTCCAGGTTAGAGAAACGTTTCCCCCCCGAACTAGATTTCCTTTTGAAAGGGAAGCTTTTTTTAAAAGGGTGGGAATGCCCTCAAAAACAAGTCAACGCTTCATGATTTCCATGCTTCCAAGTAGATCTAAGCCTTTCAAGTAAAAAAAGACTGCTAACAGTACGTCGCGTGCAAAGGGAATTTTGTATAGCATTTTCCATCCTCACAAGTGCATCTGGGGTCGATTCAATTTTTAAACCCCTTTTGAAGGGGGCAGCACTTTTTCTTTTTCTAGCAGCCATGTAACCCTAAAGTTTTCCTTTTTTTCTCCATCAGCTTGCAGAGCAGCTGGTGAGAGAAATGGTCGTAATTCCGGTGTGGAAGATCTTTGCCCGGTTAGGAACAGGAATGATTAAGCCTTTCCATGTGGAGGCATGGCCCTCCCATAGACCTATTGAACAAGGGCAACAGGAACTTTGGGAACTCTCGGTAAGGAGATTCATTGATAGGAATTCGTCACTTTCCGGGGCAGTCTACGCGAGCTCAAAGCGAGTCCATTCCCTTTCGCAAAAATGGCCAAATTGTATGGAAGTTTGTGCATTCCCACTGAAGAACGCAGGGGTTTTTCCTGTTCAGCCCGAAGGTGGAAACGAGCTGTAAGATGTCCAGAGGAGATCCTTTCCCGGATTTTGCCAGTCATTAGCAATATCTTTTTTTTTGTGTGATTTTGCCATCTATCTTAGAGAGGTGTGATAGGAGGCTCTTTTCCCGCTTTACGACCTTGCCCAAACCCAGCTAAAGGGGGGCCCCCATTAATCGAGGAATACTGTCCACGACGCCGTTAGCTCCTTTAGCTGCCCGGGCCTTTTTCGGGCTTTTTTTAAAATGACAAGGTTCAAGGGGGTCGTTTAAGCCTTAATGCAGCTTTCCTGCTTGAAGCTTGTTGGCTTCATCAGACCACATGGTACTGGAGGTCGACGGGACTGTCCCCTACTTTTTGGGAAAGGATGCTTCGCCAAAGGGAAATTTTGATGTGAATGATAACGATCTTTAAACACTGGAAATCATTAACAGATCCTTTCAAAATGCAGTTTATCTAAAAAAATTCCAGTTGCTTGTTCAATTCGCCTCTCGCATCCATTGACGGGAATACCCTTTACCCCCTCCAAAATTTTTGAAAATGGTCGTTTCCCGTAATCTTCCCCTGACCCAAGTGAAGTTAACTGGAACAGGGGGAACCTATTGTAGGTTTATATTGGGGAAAGTCCCAGTTTTAACTTTGGAAAAAGGGGGAGTGCATGTTCAGAAAAAATGCATTTTCTTAAGAAAAAGGACTCCAAGGCCCCCCCTCGAGGGTTCACAAAGGTTCCCCATAGGTGAGCCGACCATTGAAATCCCCAAAAAGGAGAAATGGATGTGGCAACTGCCCAAGTAACCCAAACATTTATTGAGATTTTTGGGGGAAGGTAGATGGGGCAACAGTGTAAGGTCGTGTCAAGCCATTTCACAGCCTTACCTGCAGTGTTGTTGCAGGTGGATGGGGTGGAAAGGGGAAAATTTAGGGCGTACCCTTATCTACTCCCAGAGGCCATTGTCAAAAATTCCTAAAGGGCTTGAACTTTAAAAACCTCTCAGGAAAAGGGACGATTTTCCCCGGTCATAATCTCTTGTAGGCATCACAAATGGGTTCCATGAAGCTAAGATGTGCGTTCTTCCATTTTTTTCATGAATCCTTGACAGTTCCATTGGTTAGGGGTCCAGTTCTTTTGATATTTCTTCATAATGGTTGGCGCACCGGGTCAAGGTTTGCCCCACACCTTTTGGCGTCCCTTTCCCGGGTCCTGGGAGTACCTTTTTTAAGGTTTTTACCTTTGGGAATAGTTCCAAGGTTTTTCCCCTTGGCAGGTTTAGGATTCTGTCTAGCAGCGGGGGCCCCCGTGGATTTTTTTGCAGCTGGGGTCTTGGGACAGGTTAGGATTCCTTTTCGGGCAAAGGGCGGCCGAGCCTTTATTTAGGAGCATTTTGTAGCAGAGATGCTCCTCGGATGTGGTGGCAGCTGGAGGTCCCGTTTAGCCTTGGAGCTTGCCTGAGGGTCCAAAGACCTTACTTTTGGGGGGAGGGGTCCTCTAGACCCTCACTCTACTCCGTTTCGGGGGAAAATCACCAGAGGCAAGTCAGCAATTTGGGGGAAAGGTTTTGAGGAAGTGGAGGGGGTGGCTGAAGAAGCTTGGAGGGCAAGGGGGGGTGGGGAAAGGGGGAGGGGTAGAACCCAAGAAAGGACCTACCCGGCGTGCCAAACAGCATAGGGCACGTCGCTTGCCCTTTAAAATAAATTTTTCCCCTTTTCCTTATTACCAATACTTCCTTTTTAAATTGTACCTTTACATTGCTTTTAAGAAGCTTCATGAGTTCTTGCATGGTAACAGCATATGGACGGACGTTGTCATCTCCTTGATGACCGTTTTTCCCCACTTTTCACAATCTTGGTTTTCCATTTCTTTAAAACGGAAGAGTTGGGTCCCTGCCCCTAACTTGGGGTGGAAGCACCCCATGGGTTTGGGGAATTGGCTTTACCTGGGTGGTACCAGCTAAATAACCAATTCTGGGAAGGACTAATGTGTTAAAAATTTGAAAAAGAGTGGGTCGCTGTTCCCAAACCTCAATTTCTTCCTAAAAAAGTTTTACTGCCCCAAAATTTTAAATTCTCAGTTTCCCCTAACAGTTTCTCCCAGAATACCCCTTAGGTCTCAGGAAAAGACAATTCCCCTTTCAGATTTGGGGGGTTTTTTAGGGAGCATGAAAATTAGCCAGGGGTGTTTCATACTCACGCAGACGGCACTCTCGTTGGGGACGAAAACCCCAACTTCAGGCTACCATCCGCTGTGGGGGGATAGAGGGGTCACGTTGACATACTTAAAATTTCCGAAACCAAAAATGCAAGATCCATGATTTATACAATCAATGGTCCACTACCCGGACTTTTATATGAAATGCTTTCATATTTTTAAAGGAAAACTTAGTGGATTTAGGAGGGGCTTTTCCCTTCTACCCGGTTTGGGAGCCCCGGGAACCATTTCGATTCCCCTTTTTGCCCCTTTTGGAAAAAGAAAAAAGGTTCCCGAGTGAAAACGTGGATTTTCCCGAGAGAAGGGGAGGGGTTGTGCAGGCGTCAGGGAGAGGCGTCTTTTAAAATTGTAGATCATACAAATTTGAATTTTTCATTTTCCCACCCCCCACCACCAGGAGCAACAGGGAAGCATTTTTGGGTTCAAAATTTCCCCCAAAAGCACGGGGTAATGAGGAAAAAAACGCAGCCACTATCACAGTAGAGGCAGCCGGGACCATGCGCTACCCATGAATGTGCTGCTGCCCTGCCATATTTTACCAGCCGATGATTGGGCGGCCTTTATAAGCCACCGTTTAAACCCGAAAAAAGACCCAAAAAGGTGTTTGCTAGCGCGGGCGCAGGTGCAGATCGCTCAACCCCAGGATCCTGTCTCCTGGGGATAGGGGTGCCACGAAGGGAAGCCATGGGGAGTTCTCCCGGGGCCAAATGGAATGAACCCGGGGTGGGTAACCATCCCCCCCATAGGCCCTTTGGGCACCCGGAAGCCATTTGTTCTCCCTCATGGGGACCCCCCGTATGGGTAGCCTTGGTCGGCTACCCGTCATGGGACCTCAAACCCCCCCACCCCGGCAAGGCGGCTTCCCTTAGGGGGGCAAAATTGGGGAACATAGGGGCCAGAAATAAAGTACTAAAATTCTTAGTACATGCATCGTCCCCCTTGTGGAATATGTTTTGTCTCCGATTCCGCAAAGCCCAAAATTTAAAAGAAAAATTGGAGGGCAGTCCAAAAAGAAAATGTCAGGAATTTTGGGGGCCCCCAAAAGATGAAGGGGGCTAACCCCCATGGAGGCAGACCTTTCCCCCGGAACACAAATGACTAAAGGCAGTCATTTTTTTCAAGCCCCAGAAAAAACATGAGACAAAAAAGTACTCAGAGTCTAGAAAAGACCACGGGTATTTTAACAACCCTGGTTTTCACAGCCAGGGTGTTTATACGCTATCAGCTCAAAGAACAAATATTCCAAGGGGTGGACTCCCCCCCTCCGACCCACGGTCCCGAGGGGAAAGGGCACTGGGGCTACATGAGAGATTTACTGTCTGCAGCAAAACTCACCCCAAAGACAAAAATCTACCTTTGATATTGTCCCCACATAGCAGAGGGAGATGTATAGTGTCCGCATGGACCTGGTTGAACTACCCAACCCTCTTGTAGAATGAGAGTAGAAAGGGGAAATGACAACGGGAATCCGCAAGGATTATTTAACCATTGTTGTCACACAGAGAAGAAAAAATGTAAAATAAGAAATTTTCATCATGTACAAATCAACACGGGCGACAAAACGGGATAACAGAGATACATCATAATCTTTCAAAAAACAAAAAGGTTTCGTATCTTTTTCGCATGGGGGAGTGCGTGAGTGATGGTGATGTGTGTTGTGTGTGTTTAGCGAAAGGACGCAAAAGAGAAGAAAGGGAGGGGGAGTCAACAGAGAAGAATCAAAAATGAAGATTAATGTTCAATTAACAAAAGAGATACACTGCATGTATTTATAGAAAATTTATTAACCAATAAATTTTAACATTTAAGAATGAACAGTATGTACGCACAATAAAACGGTGAGTGAAAAATTTCGAAATTTTCTACCAAGAAAATCTTCTTAGAGCAGAAATCTAAACGCGAGGGGGCCATGTCAGCTAGCATGGCAGATTCATCAAAGGGGTTCCAATCCCAAAAAGCCATAGAATGAAGGGAAAATCTATAAATAACTGCTCTTTTGTATATTCGTGACTTTCCCCTATGGGTATAAAACTATCACGAAACACGTTTCTGGGGATCACTCAAAACATGCAAGCAACTACTAGAGGGGGAGAAAGGGGTGATTTTAAAAAGTGAATAAGACTCTACTTAAACCTATCCACATAATAACGGACATAACGGGGTCACACCACTAAAAGTTCGATCAAAGAATAATTGGTTTTACTTGTCATACATCAAACGTGGAGTGTAAACTAGACAAGTAACAAGTATGGTTTCCAAGGGGTCAATAAAAAAAAACAACCAAATTACAGGAAAAAAGGGGTACTCTTGGCCCTTTCCACGTCCTGACCACCGGAAGGGGGGAGAAAGGGGGTGAAATCAAAATGGGAAATGGCTATGAGAAGACAAATAAATGAAAAGATATTTGGAAAAAAAAAATCGAAGTGTTATTCTTTGCAAATTTAAACAAAAATAAAATCCTAAAATGGAAAAATTAATTAATACTGATTAATGAAAGATAGTTGTTTTTTGCCAATACCCTAATGACACAGTAAGAGTTTAAAGGCAGAAGAAGTGTGAGAACATGCCATTTGCTGCCTTAGCACTTTAAAAAAAAAACCCAGCGTAAAAAAGGGGACTGCAATATCATTAACCAATTAAGGGGAGAAGAAAAAAGGAAAGAGGCCCAAAATTTTTATTCACAGGTTTTGGTAGACATGGCGATCAGGAACGGGCCGAGCAAATTTCGGGGATGTGTGCTGTGTTGTGAGCAAAAGGCACAAACCCCCCGCCCCCAGTTGAACAAGTCAGAACCCTTAGTACAAGGGTTTATGTTTGTTGGCAGTGATAGTGGTTATAACGGTTTGACCCTTTTTAATGAAGAGTACAAACAGTGAGGAACACATGAGACGAGTTTGGGGTAAAACATGAGCGGGGGGTTTTCCGTGTCGGACCCAAACCCTTGGGGTGTGGGCGGCCCGCCCTTATCAGTCGGGCGTGGGCAAAGGGAGGGCAGACGAGGCGAAAAATCGTCACTACGCCTCGCTGGCTCGATGATTTAAATTTGGGAAAATCACAGAAAAAGCTTGTATACCCATAAACACACAACCCACATATATACATAATATATAATTATATAAATATAAATTATATATAAAAAATAATGTGGGTATGTGTAAATTACACAACACAAGTATGTAAATAAAATTTTATATGTTGTACAACCCCACACATACAAGACAATATAAATTGTAATAAACATATTTTTAATAAGTGTGTGGGTGGTGTGGGTAATATAAATAACATCGGAGGAGGTGGGGGGAGGGTAAAACGAGAGGGCGCATGGCCCCATCTTCCCTTTTGCCTCCCGCCAAGGAGGCTTTATAGCGAGTCTCCAGGTAGGCCCCCGGCCCCTATCATCTCGTCCGACAGGATGTTGAGTGCCCAAGCCAGACCTTAGGTCGTCCCCTGGGGCCCCCCAACCCGGATTTTCTCGCAAAGGAAACCTAATGGGGATGGGAACCACAGGGGAAAAGAGTAGGGACCCATATGCCCGTGTTGGGGCCCGGATATACAAAATAACAAGTTTTTAGCCGCCACAGTGTAACGTCGGTTGAACACATAGTTCGCAACGTGTCCCATAACCAGCATAGAGCCTTGTAAAAAAGGCTCAAAAACGAGATTCCCTTTATATAGCAAAAAAACAATATAAAGGCTTGAAAAATTTTTAGTTGGTCCTTCTCCCGCCTTTTCCCAAAGATTTTGACGATCTCAGCCAGCCCAATGCGTTAACTTTTGGTAGACCCCCAGAGACATCTACTCCCTACCAAAGATTGTAAGCATCTGGATTTCATCATCCTCACTGAAAGCTGTATCAGTTGAAGGGGTTTCCCTAACAGGCCTAAAAATCCTAAAATTTATCTCGGTCCAAGAACCTTTAAGCCCAAGGGTTTTGTCCTTTGCTAAATACATCAAGAGCCCCCACCAGAGATTTAGAGTCAATAGGATAGAATATGGTCCAATGTCGAGGGGTGATATATTTCCGAGTGTTGCTCCCCCATCACTTTTGGGTAGAGCTTGCCCATGCCCAGTAATATAGTATTGAAAAGGTTTGGGTTTAAGGACACCGTGTAACAGCTGCCCCTTTTCCCCCGGGGAGGAGGGGAGTGCCCGGATTTCTTTTTGCACAGGATAAAATCTACACTGAAAGGAACCGCTGCATAAATGGACAGTCGTAAGACAGAGGGGAAAGAGAGACACGGCAGACAGCCAAGCAAACAGGGCCAAAAACCCCCCACTTTCCCCCTGACCCGGGGGGCACGGGGGTCTCCGGGGAGTCCTATCGTTTCCCAAAAAAAATCAGAAATAAGCCCCTTTTTATTTACCCACAAAGCCATTTCGTCCGGATGCAGCGGTGTTTAAGAACCTCACAAAGGAGACGTTAATTTACCTAACCCTCGTCCGCCGAGTTTGCCCATCCTTTCTATTTCGACAAGTATCCCGTGAAATGCCGCCTCACCCCTTTAACACCCTCCATCACCACCAATTTCCCTTTCGACCCAACCATGTCTGCCTACTACTTCATGTAACCTTCAGCCTGTTACCTCCGATGAAATCATGAAGAGTACGTCACACTCCCCAAATCGGTCACTGTTTTCCAATTTTTTGTGAATTTTCGCAACAAGTAGAGGTCGAGTTTATCCAGCCCCAAAAAAATTTCTCGCTACTATTAAAAGTAAGATGCCTTTTAGTGCCAGTTTAACTTTTGCCCTCCCTGCTCAACCACACTTGAACAAGTGCCTTTTTTTAAAAAATTCAAGTACATGGCACTCAAGAAACACACTACTATTCTTAATTTCGCTGTTACTTTTTTTTTTTTTTTTTTTGTCAACAAAAAAGAAGTCACACAGAGATCAAACCTTTTGAAAACCCCCACTCACACCCCATTCCCTGTTAACCCTCCCGAATTTATATATTGTTATTAGATTTTTTGTCTTTTCATTTGTCCCCACTCGCACAGTTTTAAAGCATTTTTTATCCAAAAAAAAATTATTACCTTTGAGTTTAATTAATATTTTTATGTCGATTGTTTATCTAATTCAGTTTTTTTTTTTATTTTTGAAATTATCTATTTTTTCTTATATTTACCCTATTTGTAATTTCTTCATTTCACTTGCGTATTTTTATATTCTGTGTATACACGTATAATCGTTGTATTTTTTAAAACACATTTTTTCATAATAACGGCTGCTCGTTCACACAAGATTTTGATCACGGAGTAACCCTTTTTTATCTACCGCCCCCTACCAGAATTCACTCATGCCATCCCTTGACTATAAATGAACTCGAATCGCTTTCATGATGTTCTCTCGCAAATTCCAAATTTTTCCTCAGTAAAGCTGGAATTTATGCTTTTCTTAGTTTTAAAGGGTTTCGGGATATGTAAACCCGAATTAAACCCAGGAGTTCCCCCTGTGCAAATAATTGTAACGCATCAACACCCCTGCTTTAAGAGGGTTAACAGTTATTTTAAACCCGGCCACACACAACGCAACACATATTGTTTTGGGGTGGGGGTGGTGTGTTGTGTTTGATGTTTGTGTGTATGTTTTTGTGTGTGTGTATGGTGGTGTTTGTGTATGTGTGTGTGTGTGGTGTGTTGTGGGTGGTGGTTGGGGTGTGTGTGTGTGTGGGTGTGTGTGTGGTTGGGTTTTGGGTGTGTGGTGTGTGTGTGGTTTTGTGTGAAGTATATAAAATATATAATAAAATATATAATATTTTATATATATATATAGTATGTATGGGAAAGTATACACTCCCCACAATAGTATAATGCATATTAAAACACCCCACACATATAATATATAATAATTATATAATATATAAAAAATAAAATATATATATTTTTCTATATATATATATATATATAATAATTATATATATATATATATGTTTTATATATATAAGAATTTTAATTTCATAATAAAATATAATATATATAAAATTAAAATATATAATATTATATATATATATATATAACGTTTTATATATAGCACATATAAAACACACACACACACAACACACATATATTGTGGTGGTATAATTTATATAATAATATTAATAATATTATATATTTTAATATATATATATTATTTAGTATTAAAATTTTTATTATATTACACAAAAATGTTATATAATTATATATATATATATATATATAATATAATTATAATTATTAAAAATGGGGGTGTGTTGGTGGTGTGTGGTGGGGTGTGTGTGGGGTGTGTGTGTGGTGGTGTGTGGGGTTTTGGTGTGTGTGGGGGTGTGTGTGTTTTTATATAAATATATATATATTTATATATATATATATAATAATATATATTATTATTATTTTTTTATTTTTTTATATGGTGAGTGGGTGTGTTTTTGTATGTATATATGCATATATTTAAATAAGAAGTAGAAGTTTGAAGGGAAAATAAAAGATTATAATATATAGTATACACATGTTATGTGTGTGTGTAAACACACACACACAAAAAAATACAAGATAATAATATTAAAATATATATAATTTTAAATTTTAAAATATATATTTTTTATTTATTATTTATTATTTATTTTATTTTTTTAATACACATTTTTTTTTTTTTTTTTTTTTTTTTTTTACGGTAGGTTATGTTTGAGCCGTTTGGGGTCACAGATGATACTTAATTGATTTTCATGTTGTGATGCTCTTTTGGGAAAATATTTCTCTTTTTTATCCGGGCTTTGGGCCCGCACGAATTGGGCTGGTTTGGCCCACCTTTGGCTAGGTAGGCAATCGAGGAAAATTTCCTTTCCCCAAGAGAAAAAACGCGCGGCCGGTTATGAACCTCGAACTAGATTGCCATCTGCAGTCTTGAGTCGACGCTCTAACCCCCGGCCCCCGGGGCCCTCACACACACACAAACCACACACACACAACCACAAAAACCCAAATAAAATATTAATATATATTTATATTATATATATAAATGTAGATTTATAATACACAATATTATGTATATATATGTATATAATAT
>NW_023641112.1:0-17500 GCF_015228065.2 Penaeus monodon | reverse complement strand
CGGATACATCTTCAGTGATTCATCAGGAGGGTAGCACAGGCGTGAATGGTTAGCATGAAGTAGTAGGACAGACCATGGTATGGGTCAGAAGAGAAGTTGGTGGTGAGGGGATGGTGTTAAAGGAGGTGAGGGGGCATTTCGACGGGAGTAGCTTGTCGGCAGATAGCAAGGATCGGCAAACAGGCGTCGGCAAAGGAGCGAGGTTTTAGGTGAATTAACGTCTCCTTTGTGAGGTTTTTAAAACACCGCTGCCATCAGCGAGACGAGAAATGGACTTTGGTGGGCAATAAAAAGGGCTTAGTTTGCTGTTTTATTCTTAAAGACAATATGAGACCCCCCAGGAGACCCCCGTGTCCCCGGGGTGAGGGGGAAGGGTGGGGGGCCCCCGTGTTGTCTTGGATTCTGCCGGTTCTCTTTACCTCTGTCACGAACGTGCCCAAGCAGCGGTCCTTTCGGTGTAAAATTTTTACCCTGTGAAAAAAGGGAAAAATCCAGGAACATCTCCCTCCTCCCCAAGGGAAGGGCAGTTTTGACACTGTGTCCTTGAACCAACATTTTTCAATACTAGATGTACGGGGCAATGGCAGAGTATACCCAAGGAGTGGGGAGCAACACTCGGCAATATGACAAGACTCGACATGCCCCCAATCTATCCATCGAGTTTCTGGAATCCTGGTGGGGGTCTTGATTTTTTAGCAATGAGACAAACCCTTGGATTAAAGGTATCGGACGAGAAAATTTGGGGATTTTGAAGGCCTGTTGGGGGCCCCTTTTCAATATACAGCTTGCAGTGAGGATGTTGAAGTCACAGAGTCTCAAATCTTGGTAGCGTAGTGTGTTCTGGGCTGTCATACAACAAGTAAGTAGAGCATTGGTTGGTGTGGGATCGAAAAGACATTGAAATGGCGGCAAAAGGACCAAGTAAATATCTCAAGGCCTTGATATTGCTTATTTTGCTATATGAGGGAATCCGTTCTGAGGCCTTTTTGAACAAGGTCTAGCTGGTTTATGGGACACATTTGACAGAACTATGTGTTAACCGAGGGTTTACACTGTGAGATGGATAAAATTTATTGTATAATCCGGGCCCCCAAACGGTATAGGGTCCCTAGTCATTTCCCTGGGATTACCTACCCCTTTGGTTGTCCTTTGCGAGACAAACCGGGGAGGAGGCCCCTGGGGCGACCTAAAGGCATGGGTTGGGGAGCTCAACCAGTCCTGTCGCGACGAGATAGATATGGGGAGGGCCTACCGGAACTCGTAGAAAAAACCTCCTTTGGCTGGAGGCGAAGGGGAGATGGGGCCCGCGCCCTCGTCGTTTACCCTCCCCCAAACCCCCTACGATGAGATATTTTAAAGTACCCACACACACACACACACACAATATGTATATAGTATATAAACACTAATATATGTTGGTATGTGGTGGTACATACATATTAATTATATATACATATTGTGGTGGTATTATATACACATACACACACAATTAAATTTTTTTAATTATATATAATTATTTATATATATGTATATAGTGGGGTGGGGGTGTGTATGGAGTTTCAAAGCAGATTCTGTAAGCCATTTTTTCCCAAATGAATCATGAGCCCAGGGACGTAAAATGACGATT
Organism: Penaeus monodon; assembly: GCF_015228065.2. Taxonomy (NCBI): domain Eukaryota; kingdom Metazoa; phylum Arthropoda; class Malacostraca; order Decapoda; family Penaeidae; genus Penaeus; species Penaeus monodon. Next base: position 15,873 of record NW_023641112.1, on the reverse strand, counting down.
TTATTGACCTGTGACCTCCAAATTTGTGCCCCAAGCCCCAGTGATAAAGGGCGGTCCAGCCACACCCTAAGGTTGGTGGCCGGACACGCGACCCCGCGCTCATTTTACCCCAAACATCGTCATGTGTTCCTCACTTGTTTTACTCTTTATTAATAAAGGGTCAAGCCGTTAAAACCCATATCACTGCCAACAACAAAACCATGTATAAGGGTTCGAGTGTTAAAATGGTGGCAGGGGGTCTTGTGCCTTTGGCTCACAACACAGACACACAGTTCCAAAATCCTGGGCCAGCTTCCATGACGCCCATGTCTACAAAACCAGTGAATACACATTTTGGGCCTCTTTTTTCCCTTCTTCCCCCAATATGGTTAAGGATAGTGCAGCATTTTCACGCTGGTTTTTTGTGTAAAAGTGCTAAGTGCCCGAAAAGGCATGTTCTCAACATTCTTGCCCTTAGATCTCATTACTGGCATTATGGATGTGGTCAACAAACAAGCCTTCGTTCATTTAATCAGGTAGTTTTAATTTTCTCTTATAGGATTTATTTGTCAATGCAAAGAATATAACAATTCATGATTTTTTTTTTTCACAAAAACATTTCATTATTTGTCTTTTATAGCACATTTTCCATTTTTATTCACACATTTCTCCCTCCCTTTCCCGGTGGTCAGGGGTGGGAAGGGGAAGAGAGACCATCATTTTTCGTAATTGGTTTTGGTTGTTATGAACCTTGGGAACCATAGCATTTTTACTTTGGGCATAGATATACACTCCGAGTTTTGATAGTATGCACAAGTAAAAACCCAAGTTATGTTTGATCGGCAAAAATTTTAGTCGGGGTGACCCACCCCTTTTGTCCCTAATTAATGGGGACTTAGGGTTTAACTAGATCATATTCACTTATTAATCCACCTTTTTACCCTAGTAGTTGTTGCATTTTGAGTAGATCCCCGCAAAACGTGTGATTTGTGATGAGTCCCTGGGTTTTCACGAGATAACAGAAGAAGCAAGTTTTTTTATAGATTTTCCCTTCATTCTATGGCATTTTGGGGGATTTGGGAACCCCCTTGATGAAAATCTGCATGCATAGTAGACATGGCCACCTCGGCAGTTCAGAATTTTTGACTCTAAGAAAATTGCTGGGAGAAAATTGCGAAATTTTTTTCACACCGTTCATTTGTGGCATACGTGCATATCATTAAAAGTTTAATTTAATCTGGTAGATGAAATAATTTTAATAAAAGCATGCTATGTACTCAGTTTGTTTTAAAGAAAATTAATCTTTAGTTTGTGATTATTCCGTGTGAGCTCACCCCTACTTCATTTATTGCGCTCGCTTTCGCTCAAAACACAAAAAACACACATACACAACTCATCACGCACTCCCCCATGCAGAAAAAAAAGATAGAAACCTTGTTGTATTTGTAAAGTTTAGAGTATTTTGTACCACATTTTGTCAGCGGATGAGTGATTGTAATGAGTACAATTTTCTATTTTAATTTTTTTTCTCTGTGTGCAACAAATGGTTCAAGAAAACCTTTGGGATTCGTTGTCATTTTCCCTTATTACTTCAATCATCAGAGGGGTTTGGGTATTTCAAGCCGGTCCAGCGGACACTATGACTCCCCTATGCTTGTGAGGACAATAGCAAAAGGGTAGATGTTTTTTTTTTGGGTGGCTTTGCTGCAGAAGTCAATGAGTCTGCAGATGCCCAGGCCCTTCCCCGGGGACAGGGGGTCAGGAGGGGGAGCCCATGCCCTTGGCAAGAGTGTTTTTGAGCTGATGCGTTAAACCCCTGGTGTGTAAGTAGCCAGGAGTTTTGGGCAAAACCCCGTGTCTCATTCTAGACATCTGATATTTTTTGTCCAGGGTTTTTTGGGGGTTTTGGAAAGGAATGAGTCCCTTAGATAAATTTTGTGATTCCGGGGGAGAAGGTCTGCCCCCAAGGGGGTTGAACCCTTTCATCTAGTTGGGGCCCCCAGAAAACCGACAGCTTTTTTTTGGACTTTTCCCCAAATTTTTTCTTTTAATTTTTGGCTTTGGGGCAATCAGGGAGACAAAAAACATATTCCACAAGGGACGGATGGCTGTCCATAGAAAATTTTAGCTTTATGTTGGCTCTATGTCCCCCGGACTTTGCCCCCAAAGGGAAAACCCGCTTGCGCGGTGGGGGGGTTGGGGTCCCAAGATCTGGGGCCGACCAGAGGGTCCCATACGGAGGGGTCACCAGGAGGGTGAGACAAAATGGTTCGGGTGCCCCAAGGGCCTGAGAGGGGATGGTGCCCCACCCTGTCATTCCATTTTGGACCAGGGGAACTTCCCGGGCTTCCGGCGGGCATCCGTATCCCCAGGAGACAGGGTCCTGGGGGTTTGAGCAGCGCACGCGGGCCCCCGCACAGCAAAACCTCTTTGGCCTTTTTTGGGTTTAGGGGGTGGTTTGATCAGGCCCGGTCAAGCAATCGGTGGAAAATAGGGAGGGTCAAGCAGGCACTTTTCGGGTAGCGCATAGGCCCCCGCGCTGCCATCAGTACGTGATAGTGGCGCGAAATTTTCCTCTTTCCCCCTGGGTTTTGGGAGATTTAAACCCCAAAAAAGTTCCCCCGGGACCCCGGGGGGGGGGGGGGGGGGTGAGGAAAGAAAAATTAAAATTTGTATGAGTACTACAAATTTACAAAGATCTGCTCTCCCTGACGCCTGCACAATCCCTGACCATTCTTCTGGAAAACACACGTTGTACTTGGAACCTTTTAGTTTCCAAAAGGGAAAAGAAGGGAAATCGTAATGGTCCCGGGCCCCCCAAACCAGGAAAGAAGGGGAAAAGCCCCCTAATCCACAAGATCTCCCGGGTAAAATGAAAGCATTCTTTATAAAGACCGGTAGTGAACCCCAGAGGGTCAATCATGGATCTTGAATTTTTTGAGGTTTCATGGGAAAAAATAGTTGAAGTATGTAACGTGATCCTCATATCCCCCACGCGAGAGGGAGGATTTTGAGTTTCGACAGACGAGAGTGACCGTCTGCGGCGAGTACATCCTGGGGCCAAGTTCTGCTCCCCTCACAAAACCCTCAACAGTGAAAGGGGAAATTTGTTTTTTCCAAACCCTGATAGGTTTTTGGGGAGAAATGTTAGAGGAACTAGAGAATTTTAAGTAGGGCGTAAAAGTTTTAGGAAAAAAGTGTGGTTTGGAACAGTCGACACCAGTTTTCCTTCAACTTTAAACATTTCTTCCAAAATTTGGTTAATTTGCATGGTACCACCCAAGGTAAAGATATGTGCCAACCCCTAGCGGGTTCACTCCCAAAGGGTTATGGGCATGGAGCAACTTGCCGTTTAAAGAAAATGGAAACCCAAGGTATGGTAAAGTGGGAACAACGGGTCATAAAGGGGGAATGACAATGTCCAGGAAATAGGTACCACGAAAGAAGCTCAGAAGCTTCTTAAAAGAATGTAAAAGGTACAAATTTAAAAGGGGAAGTTTTGGTAATAAGGAGAAAGGAAAAAGTATTTTTCCAGAGGCAAAGGACGTCCCCGTATGCTTTTTCACAGCCAGGTGGCCCTTTTGCTTCGGTTTTAGCCCCCTCCTTCCCCCCAACCTTGCCCCCAATGTTTTTACAGCACACCTTGCCATTTCCTCAAAACCTCAGTCCCAAAATTTGCTGACTTTGCCTCTGGTGAGTTGTTCCCCCAAAAACGGAGTAGGAGTGAGGGGTCTATTGAGGGACTCTCTCCAAAAGTAAGGTTTTTGGAGCCAAAGGCAAGGCTCCAGACCTCAAGGGTGACAGCTCAGCGCCCCCCACACCAGAGGAGCATTGCGCTAGTCAGAAGTCTGAAGTAAGGCTCAGGCCGCCCTTTGCCCAGGCAAAGGAATCCTGAACCGCCCCAAAAGACCCAGCGCAAAAAAATCCACGGGGGCCCCCGTGCTAAAAAGAACCCTAAACCCGCAAGGGAAACCTGTGGAAACTATTTCCACAGGTAAAAAAAACCTTTTAAAAAAGGTACCCCCAGGACCCGGGAAAAGGGGACAGCCAAAAGGTGTGAGGCAAACCTGAACAGGTGCTCCCAAAACCCCTAAAAGAAAAATCTAAAGAAGGATCCCCAACCCAAATGGAACGTAAGGAATTCTGCAAAAGGGAAGAACGCAACATCGAAGTTCATGGAACCAGTTTGTGTATGCCTACAAGAGATTATGACCGGGGAAAATCGTCCCATTTTCCTGAGAGGATTTCAAGAACCCCATAAAAAACCTTTGCAATGGACCCAGGAGGAGTGCAAATGGTAGAGTATCCCTTCCGGCCATCCACTGCAAAACATGAGGTAAAGGGGCTGTGGAATGGGTTTGAACCCCCTTACACTGTTGCACCCCCACTTCCCCCCACATAACTCAACAAAAATGATTTGGAAGATTACTTGGGAGTGCCACATCCATTTCTCTTGGGGGAAATTTAATGGCGGCATCACCTAGGGGGGACCTTTGGAAAACCTCGAGGAAGGGCCTTTGGGGTCCTTTTTCTTAGGCGAGCAGTTTTAGAAAGGACATCCCCCCACATTTCCCAAGTTCAAACTGGGGCATTTTCCAATATAGACCTATCAAAGGTTCACCTGATTCAGTTAATTCATTGGGAGGTCATGGAAGATTTCAGGAGGGCCATTTTCCAATAATTTTTGGGGGAGGGGAATGGTTTTCCCGCAATGGAGTGCAGAGATGGCGACTTGAAAAGCAACTGGGAACTTTTTAGATCAACTCGTTTGCAAGGACTGTTTTAAGATTTCCAGGTTTTCAAGAGCTGTTAATACTTCACATCACGAATTTTTCCTTTAGCAGAAACACCTTCCCAAAGTAGGGGCAGACCTCGATCCAGTACCATGGTGGGCTGAGAAAGCCAAAAAAGTGTCAGGCAAGGAAAGCTGCATTAAGGCAGTTGAAAAGCGCCCAGCTGAACCTTTATCATTACAAAAAGCCCCAGCCCCAAACCAGGGCATTAAAGGAGGTAGACGGACGTGGGGGGGGGGGACAGTAGTCTCCCGATTAATTGGGACCCCTTTTGCATGGGTGGGGACAAGGTGGGGAAAAAATTGCTGGAAAAAAGACATCCAATAAAAAACCTGCTCTAAAATAGATGGCTAATATTTACAGACAAAAAAGATTTCAATGAGAGCAAAAACCCGGCAGAGATCTCTTGGAGCATCACACGCTCGATTTTTCCACTTTCGGGAACAGGAAAAACACCGTGCGTTTTTCAGTAGGAACAGCAGAATTCCAACAACTTTCCATTTTGCGCAAGGAGATGGACTCTTTGCAGCTTCCCCCGTAAGGGGTGCCCCCGGGAAATGACGAATTCCATATCAAATGATTCTCATTACCGGAGAGTTTCCCCGAAGTTCCGTGGATTTTTCAATAGGATCTTAGGGAGGGACAGTGCCATCACATGGAAAGAGGCATAAACATTTCCCGTTTCCCAAAAATGGCAAAAATACTTTCCCCCAGGAAATACAGACCCCAAATTTCTCCCGCTGCATCTGAAGCTGAGGGAGAAAATGGAAACTTCAGGTTGAAGGGTAGAAAAGAAAAAAGTGCTGACCCAATCAATATGGCTTTAGAAAATTTAGATCGACCACAGTGCACTTTTGAGGATGGAAATGTAACAGAATTCCTTTTCACAGCGAGTCACATGTAGCAGTCTTTTTTGACCTTGAAAAGGCTTTTGAACTACTGGAGCAGGCATACTATGAAGCTGTAGCATTTGGTTTAAAAGGGGCATTTCCTACCTTAACAAACTTTCCCGCTAACAGGAAATCTAGATTGGGTGGGAAACAGTTTCTTAACCCGGAAGACCAGTGGAAGGGGGCCCCCAAGGGGGGGTTAAGGGACCTGTTTTCCATTCTAAAAGACATTTAAAGGTGTTCCAATTTCTTCTCATTAACTGTAGTGGAGAAATTTACACTGTACTGTAGGAGGAAGTAAGGAGGCAAGGACGCATGAGACTGCAATAATAGGTTTTACAGTGGGAACATACATGGGGTTTAAATTTTTCAAAGCAAGACCCGGTGTACATTTCACAAAAAGGAAAGTTCCATCCTTCCCTTATTTTAGGGCAAAACCCCCTGCAATTTGCCAAGAGGGGAATATTTGGGGTTAATTTTTGACTCAAGACTTAAATGGGGGCCTCCATCAAACAGTTAAAAGTGAAGGCTACAAAAGCAATTTTTTTGCGGGGTTTTTTCACATTTATCGGGGGGGCGGACCGACAACGCTTCTCGGGTTTTTCCGGCGTTATTTGTAGTAAATTGACTATGGATGTCAACTTTTTCATCTGCAAAATCCCCTGTTTCCCGGGTGTTGGACTGGGTTTATAATGAAATCTCAGAACTGTACTGGGGCTTTTAGGGCTTCACCGTGGAGCCCCGTAGCTGAGAGGGGGAGCCCCCTCTTATTTCACCGGGACTACATGAACCTGATTACATACGAGGTACAAAAAGGTTTCCGGGGTCTCCTACATCCAGATTGGTTTTTTAAACCCCCCCGAGAATAGCCATTATGGTAGGAGAATGAGGAATTTGTAGAAGAACTTATTTAAATCTCACTAAGGTTTGGTGTTTGGAAATTCCCAATTTCCCCCCTTGGCTAAACAAGTCGAGCGGATTGGTCGGAATTGGGGAAAAGGGGGGAGATCGAAGCAGAAGTAGAGAGAATTTCTTTAGCACATTTTAAGCCAAGGATCGACGCAATATATACAGATGGTTCGAAATCTGCAAAGGTGGGGCTTTTCAGCAGTGAGCAGAAGGAAGACGATTTGGGATCTTTCTTAGAGCCTCGATCTTACTGCAGAGTTTTCATGCCATCCTTTCAGCAGTTTAAAAGATAGAGATCTAAAACCATTTATTTTGATATATTTTGACTCTGAGGCCTTGCAAGCAACAAGAGCTTAAATCATCAACCAGTAGTGGGGGGGTTCAAGATTTGGGCATGATGTCAACACGTAAAAAAGATAATCTGTGTTGAGTGCCCGCGCAGTTTTGGGTTTAGTGGAATGAGCGAGTGATCAGAAGGCTAAAAGGAGCTGCCCCTTGCCTTGTGAGCTCGTTTTCCTTCCCCCACCCCTGAAAACCGCATCAGGGGTTGTCTTGCGAAAAGGAAGGAACAAGGAGGCATATCCGAGAAATAAAATGCGAAAGATTAGAGATGCCCTTGCAGTGGGATAGCATCCATCCCAACCAAAAGGGAAGTTTCATTAAAAAAGGTAAGAAACGGGCACACAAGACGACTCATGGGCGATGAGGCTAAAAATCAGGCACTTTGGAGGGAGCCAAGACCCTTAAAATCGCACATGTAGTGGAAAGATGTGAAATTCCAGACAAAGACATGTACTTGCTCCCCCCAAAACACGAAGAATGTATTGGGGGGTTGTGACATAGAGGGTCTTATTGTTTTTTAGGGAGACAAAATTTTTTAAAAATTTAATTTGCAAAGGAAAGCAATAATTTTTACACTTAGAGTAAATATTTTTTTTGATTTTAATTTTTTTATTTTTATTTTTAAAATATCATTTAAGATTTTTAAAGTTTTAAACATTTTTAAAATTTTTTTGTTTAACAAGGGATTCCCCCCCCTAATGACTTAGCTGTTGGCGGCAGATAAAATTTTAAAAAACAATCAATCAATCCGGGGGCATTTCTCTCATACGGACAGTCATGCTTTGGTTTAGTAACCAAAAACAGGACCTCCCTTTTTAAAAAGGGAGGTTCGGTCAATCATTCCCCAAAGATTTGAGACCTGGACCATTCTAAGTCCATTCCTGGATTCTCAGACTTTTGGTGAACATTCGTTCCCGAGCCGGCTTTTGGTTTTGCTGCAGAGATTCTTAGTCCGCCTACGCTCTCCTCAGATCAAAGGCCAGACAGCAGGGCTTTCTTTGGCAGTGTGTCCAGTGGCGATGCTGCAAAGGAGTTTGCATAGGAGAGATCTTGGACCCCACTGGGAGGGGAGGTTGAGGAGCAGGAAATTTGGGGTGAAAAGGGGTGGACGAGGGCCAGACCCGAGTGTTTCCTGAGGTGTTCCTTTTCTAGGGATGGGGTTGTAAGTGCCCTTGGAATTGATTTTGGCTGTTCTTTTCCTAAAATAGTCACCTACCAAGCGGGGTTTTTCCTCTGTTTCCCCTTCTCGATCAGGCCTCCTTAATAGCAAAGATTGCTAATCGAAAGCCTCTCCGATTAGGAATACTACCCCTTAAGTGACAGTGTGATTGGTCGTTTTCCCTCCTGGATTGGGTTTTGGCATTTTGGGTTGCGCCCGCTCCTTGAGGGTGAACATGTAAAGGACTTGTGAATTTCATCGACACACCATCTAAATTTCACCAGAGCCGCAGGGCCAGGGGGGGAGGTCAAGGACCCCCCTTGACATGCATTGGTCTTGGTGATGAGAAAAGGATTTTTGGGGAAAAGTCTCAAGCATGTTTGGATGTGATGGCCGCTGCATCCGGGGCCCCGCAGGGAGCCAGGGATAGGGTGTGTGCAGATACTCGGGCTGGCTTTAGTAGCACAAAAGGTGATGTTAAGCTCACAGCCCGGCTTGCTGTACACATTTTACAGCTTTGGGGGGGCCCCCCGCAAGTGAATCTAACAGCAAAAATTTCCCAACATCCCTTTTTTAAATGCGTGCCAGCCATTTCGGAGCACGGGATATTTCTCTGAAGGGGTGATCAAGCCCCCTTTACCAGCTATATGAAGCTGAAGACATGAAGCCTGAGAAACAAAAGTTCCCTTTTATTAATGTCACCGGGGAGAGTCAATGTTTTTGACGGGGTATGCGGGAGGATGGATCTTTGATTGAAGCCATAGATGTTAAAAATAGTATGATTAGATTGTTTCATGATGTTTCTTGGGGATAGTTTAAACAGAGAGCTTTTATTCGGTTCAGAGTTGGAGGGGCAACTCATTTTGAATCCTGTGGTTTAGGGGTTTCTGTTGTAGGTGACCCTGGGGCCCCTGAGAGGTGGAGACCTCTTTTTGGGAATTTCCTGAGTAAATCAGCTTGTTGGCACTAGCTACACAGATTCATCCGTTCGACTTGCCTTGAGGGCGGGCCCCGGGGGGGTGAAGGGGGAGTCTCATCCTGGGGGGAGAGGAGGCTTTGGCTCTATCAGTTCCCCCTTTTAGCTGCGACGTCTGGTCATTCCTCATAGGGCATGACTGCTTTCTGCCTCCCACTGGACTCCCAAAAGCTGTTGTACTGCAGGGGAAAAGCAATAAAGGAGAGTATATGTTCCCCTTTAAAGAGGAGATTATACCCCTTTGGGGAGGCTTTTTCAGTGTTTTTGAGCCTTTATTCCTTGGTTTTTTTTTTGCACTTTTTTTAATGGTCAGAAATCCTTTTTTGGAAAAAACTGGGGTTGCTGTGGGGGCTTCCCTTTTTTAGGAGGTAGGAAGTCTTTTTTCTTGTTTTGTCCCCCGACAGGAGGGGGGCAGGAACAAAGGGTTTGGGCACTTTTGCAACCTTTTTGCCCGAGAGCCGCCCCTTCCCGATATGCAAGCCCGACTCCCGGCGAGTTGGGACATTTGGCTTTTGGTCCCTTTGGCCCTTTTTGTAGGCCTTTAGGCAATGAACCAGTGTTTGTCCTTTACAGACACCACATTTAAGCTTTTCTTTCAGCTAGTTGGGGGGGACCTTTTTTTGGCACTTGTAGCACCGAAGTGGCTCTGAAAAATAGTTTTGGGGTAGGGGCCCCAGTTACCCGATCAAGGGTAGTAGTTGGGGTCCTTTTAAAGGGCCCGGGATTTTTTCTTGGTTGGGCTCTCCCTTTGGAAATTCCCCCGACCCGGGTTGATCACACCCATAGATAGGAGAAGCCAAGTAGACCATCTGACCCTCCTATCTTGGGTTTGAGTGGCGAGAGGCAAATTTTCCTATCTTTAAACCCCTTTGGTTTCCGCAGGAAATTCAAGGTGTTTGGGATTTGGGCATGAAATCCCCCCTGGTCTCTGGCAACCCAGTTTGACAGCCGTTTTTTCCCCTTTTCCAATGCTCTTACCAGTTGGTGGGAAATTTTAAAAAATGTGGAAAACCCTGGGGGGGCAGACTCTTCAAAATTGCTTCACCCTGGGTCGTTTAGGGCCCCCTTTGGTTACACTGGGGCGGCGGTGGGGAGAGCAGTGCTTTTGGTGGTTTAGCTTGTGCCCCCTCCACTCAGGGAGGAGTCTGGGGGGTTATCAGAGTTCCTGATTTGCCTGCTCGCCTGGAGAGGCCATCACAAGGATCTGCGGAAATCCTGTTTTTGGTGATGTCGTGCCATCTTTGCAGCAAGGGCTACAGGGAAAAACCCGTACTTGCATTTTCTTTTGCCACATTGGCTTCGAGTTGGGGGCATGGTTTGTCAAATTTTTATTTCTTTTTTGTGGGGGGTTTGAAAAATTTGTCATAAAATGCCCCCTACCATGCTCCCAAAAAGGGGGAAACTATAGTTTTACTGCCCCACACGGGGGCCCGTTGAGGGCCAACAGCAAAATTGATGCTTTACCCAGCCCTTTTGAAGGAGACCAGCCGAAATTTATTTTCCGAGCCCAGATCGTGTGTGCTTTAAGCATAGAAATGTATTCTGTACCAGTGAACCAATTGGGTTTTTTCCATGTCGACCAAAAGTCCCAAACAAGAATAATTTACCCCGCAGGCATAGATAAAAGAGGTCATTGATTTGTTTTCCCGAGAGTTCGGTCCAACGCTAGCCGGTAAGTCGGCCCAGCCTCCCCCTCTGGGCGGGTGACCCAACAGGACATCTGGACCCTTTACCCTTAGAAAATGTAGCGTGTCGTACGTGTTTTCCCCCTTTACGTGTGTTTTGATCCGTCAGCACTGTACTAGAGTTTTCACACCTTTTCACAATCGGGGGCAGTGCGAGCTCTGCTCCTTCGGCTGCAGATAAAACCCCCACCCCCAAAAGAAAAAATACACTTCCCCAATAGAAGACATGCTAAAAAAAAAAAAAAAAATTTAAGTACATTTGGGCCCCCCCCTTCTATTATTTTTTTTCCCATCCTTCTTCCCCAATGTGTGTTAACCCTTGTTTTTTGGTAAAAAGGTAAAACAGAAAGGCATTTCTCACCATTTTTTGACCTCAGATTGCATTCCCTGTGATCGAGTATGGGTCAAAAAATGAAAACGTTGTTAGTTAAGTCGTTAATTTAATTTTTCGTTTTTTTGAATTTGTTGTTTTTACCTGAACGAATTTAACGTGTTCGTATTTTTCTTACACGAATACCCTTCATTTTTTCTCGTTCTCCCTCGCTCTAAAAGACCCCCTTTTTTCTTTCACTTGGGTCAGGGAAGGGTCAAGATGACGTTGGTTTCCCCGTAATTTGGGGTTTTTTGTTAATGCCTTGGGGGGGCCATAGCATTGTTTCATTGTTTTGGTGACACGTTTATCGGGCTAGAATGGAGTGGTAACGCAATTTATTAAAATTATTATATGAAAATGCGTAGGATCTCCCCCCTTTAAAATGCAATTTTTTGAGAGGACTTGTAAGGTACAAATAAATTTTATTTTTCTCTGTGTGACAACAGTGGTTCAAATAAACCTTTGGGGTTGCCGTTTGTTTTCCTTTTTCTATCTATACGTCAGAGGGCAGTTTGGGATTCAAGCCAGGGGCCATGGGCGTACTGACGTCCCCCTCTTATTTCTTCTTTTCTTTGGGAAAAATGCAAAATGAGAAAAAAAAGACGATAATAAACAAAAAAAAAAAATAAAAAAAAAACAAATTTTTTTTTAAAAAACCGGGTAGTGGTATTAACACCCCTTTCTCTATTTCCTTTTTTTTTCTTACTATCGGGCCTGCTGTATGAGGTTACCCGACTTATATTGCAGCGGACCGAATGGCCCGAAGGAGGACTTGCGCAGAAACCAGTCACCTTAGGTGCTTGAGAAGGCGTCTTTGGATGATGCCATGGCCTGCGGACCAGGATTTTCTCAGAGCGGGTGTTAACCCGCCCAAGATGTGTGGACGGGCGCTGCCCCAGACTTCCATAGATCCGCGAAGGCCGGGACGCCCGCAGATCCAGAAATCCAGGAGCTCGCAGCGCCCGGGATCGCTGCCCCGAGATGCCGCCCCCGCCCCGACGCCCCTAGATCCAGTGAAGATTACGAGGAAGGGGGATGCGAGAAAGGGCCTGGACGGGGATCTGTGTGGACGTGTGGACAAGGGCGTGTGGGGCGAGAAGGTCCCGGACGAGATCTTGGGGGACGTGTGGGCGGGACGCAGCGAGTTAGATAGAGGAAGAACCATTTTACTCAGTGAGGGCGTAGAGACAGGTCATCTGATCTGTTGACCCTGGGGTTGTGACCAAGCTGACTGGAAGGTTGGGGTTTGCCCTCCCGCAACCGCTATTCCCCCTATTATAGAATTGTCCGTGTATTTATACTGTGTGGCGCGATCCCAAAAAAGGTCACGCCATGATTTTAAAAAAATAAATTTCCCTCGCCCATTGTACTAAGGGTTTTGCCTTTTCCCCCTTGCTGGAATAAAGACCAAAAAGGTGTTGAGCTGCGTGATACTAACACGGCTCATTCCTCAAGACTCCGTCTCCACAGTGACAGGGATCCCCCAAAAACAAAAGTGGATAGATGTGAACCCCCTAGGGAGAGACAAATTGTTGTTTTGTTATTTTAAAATTTATCGTCGCCCAAAGTAAGGTCTTAGGGGGAATACCTTGTAAATAAAAAACTTTAAAATGTTAAAAATCAAAAAAAATTTACAATAAAATCTTAAAATAAAAATAAGTAGAGTAAAAATCAAAGCATAAATATTATGCTTTAAGAGTAGAAATTTTTGCAAAACTTTATGCAAAATTTAAATTTATTAAAAATTTTAGTTTTCCCGAAAAACAAAAAGACCCCTAGCAAAATTTCCCCCCAAATACTTTTTTTCAGGTATATTGGGGAGACAAGTACATACGTTTTTGGTCTGAAATGTTGCACATTTTTCCATAATGTACGATTGTAAGGCTCTTGGCATCCCCCAAAGTGCGACTTTTAGCCATCATCGGCCCAGAATCAGGCTTCTGTGCCCGATTTTTTAGTCTTTTTAATGCAACTTCCACTTTTTGGTTGGGAGGTGCTATCACCCAATGCCAGGGTTTTCTAAACTCTCGCAATTTTTTTTTGGAGGTAGCCCCAGTTTCTTCTTTATCGTGAAGAAATCCTGATGCTGGGTTTTTAGGTTTGGGGTGGGAAGGAAAAAAAGCATCACAAGGGTGAGCGGCAAATGCCTGGTTTTTGACGCCGCCTTCCCCCGATACCAAAGTGCGGCACCAACAGAGAGTTATTTTTTTGTGTTGAGTCAGTGCAAGCCCAAACTTGAGCCCCCCTCATACGGGTATGAGTTAAGCCTGATGCGCAAAGCACTACCAGATCAGTATATACAAGTATATAAGATCTTAGAACGAGGCTGCTAAAGAAAGGCCAGAGCAGAGTCTTCACATGCGGGTTTCCCCTTTCTGCTCAGTTTTCAAACCACTATAAATATTGCTTTTGATCTGATATTGAAATGTGCTGAAGAAATCTCTCTTGATCTGCTTCGGAAAAAACTTCCCCTTCCCCCAAATTTCGACCAAACCCAGCTGATTTGTTTAGTTCATGGGGGGAATTGGGGAAATTCCAAGCCCTTTATTTAGATTAAATTAAGATTTTCCACAAGTTTCCCTCATTTCCCCCTTTGGGGTCGGCTATCTCAAGGGGTTAAAAAAACCAAATTGGATGTAGGAGCCCCCAGAATTTTTGTAGTCTAGTTGAAATCAGGTTAGTGCCCCGGTGTAAAAAAAGAGGGGGTTCCCACTCTCAGCATACAGGGGACTTTACAGGTGAAGCCCTGAAAGCCCCAGTAAGATTCGAAAGTTCATTATGAACGAGACCAAATCTGGAGAAACAGTGGGAGTTGCAGATGATAACCCTCACCATAATCAAGTTAACAAATAAACACCGGGAAAGCGAAGAAGGTGGTTGCACCCAAGTAGATGTGAAAGAACGCAAAAATACAAGCGTTTTTTGCCCTTTTCTTTTAAAAGTTTTATGTGAGGACCCCGTAAACCCTTTAGCAAAATTAGACCCCAAATACTTCACCCCTTGGGGCAAATTTCAGTGGGTTACTCCAGGGAAAGGGGCCACTGTACAACCGATTTTTTGCAGCCTCAGTGTCCCGACATCCATAAGCTTCCTTGAGCAGTACAGTGTAAAGCATCAATACAGATTACATAAAACAAAAATTGGGAAAAACCTTTACAGTGTCTTTTATAGAAAATGACAAACAAGGCACATTTAAGACACCCCCTTGGGGGATTCTTCCAGCTACCCCGGTTAGAGAAACTGTTTCCCCCCTAAAATTTAAAATTTCCTGTGCAAGGAAGTTTTGTATGAAGGTGGTAATATCTCTTAACAAATGCATACAGCTTAAAGAGTAGAAATGCTCAAAGTAGAATAAGCCTTTTAAAGGTCAAAGAAGATGCAACATGGATAATTTCTTCACGTGCGAAGGAATTCTTTTTAAGTAGTTCCACCTACAAGGATCTTGGTTCGATCTCAATCTTTATAAGTTACCTTTTCTACAGCTTGCAGAGAGGGTGAAAAAAAGGTCTGTTTTTTTCCCGGGGGGAAAGCATCTGCAAGTTTGGGGAAAAAGAATGATTACAGCTTTTTCCATGTGATGGCACTGTCCCTCCCATGATCCTTTTGAATAGGCCCAAAAGGGAAAACTTCTGGAGCTCTCCGGAAAGTGAGTTATTATTGGTAGGAAATGTTATTTCCCTGGGGCGTTTGGGCAGAGCTGCAAAGAGAGCCCACTATTGCGCAAAAATGGCAATTTGTAGGGAAGTTCTCTGCACCCTAAAAGAACGACAGGTGCTTTTCCTGTCACCCCGAAGAGTGGAGAATCGGGGAGTGTAAGATGCTCCCGAGGAGATCTCGCCCGGATTTAGCATTCATTGGGAACATTTTTTTTGTCTATGAGATTTCCTTTCTTAAAGGAGGTGGGGGGCAGTGAGTGGGCTTTCCCGATTTACGACCTTGTCCTACCCATGGTAAGCGGGTTCAGAGTTAAACGAGGAGAATAGTTCCCCTGTTGCCCACTGGCTCCTATAGCACTCGCTGGCCCAGCTTGGGTCTTTTGTAAGGACAAGGTTAACGCTGGGGCGTCATTTTAAAGAATGACAGGGTTTTGGAAAATGTCCCCGTTGAATTTGGGGAAATGTGTCGGGTGCCATTATCTAAGAACAAGGGTCAAGGCCCTTTCCCCGAAGGGGTACAAAGGTCTCCCAAAGGGGATGCCCACCATGAAATCTCCCAAGAGAGAATGGATTGGCAAAATGCCCCAAAAAATTTCAAAATCATGTTTAGATTTCATGGGAAAAAGGGAATAGATGGGAGTGTAAGGTCATGTAAGCCCATTTTACAGCCTTTACCTGCAGTGTTGTTGAGGTGGGGGCCCCGGAAGGGGGAAAATCTGATGACGTACCCCCCAAGGTCCATATAAAAGGTCCCATAATGGGCTTGAATTGGAATTTTCAGGGAAATTTGGGGATTTTCCCGGTATAATTTAGGATACACAAATGGGTTACACTGGCTATAGATGTTGCAGTTTTCCCCTTTTTAATGAATTTCCCGATGGTTCCATTGGATTAGGGTACCATTTTTTTTAAATACTTTATAAGGTTTTTGGCACACCCGGGTCCAAAGTTTTCCCCCACCTTTTGCTGTCCCCTTTTCCCGGATCTTTGGGGGAAACTTTTTAGGGGTTGTTTTCCCGTGAAACTGTTTTACGGCTTCTTTTGACAGGCTCGGATTTTTTTGCCGGGCAAAGGAGGGGAGCCCTTTTTTCAAGGGCATTCTGCCTAGTAA
>NW_023641111.1:0-10766 GCF_015228065.2 Penaeus monodon | reverse complement strand
ATATTTTTATTCATTGATGTTTCATGTGCATAGTGCCCTTTCTTCTTTTATGCTAATGTGTCGTATGTGTCGTATGTTTATGTGGATTTTATCTGTATTATGTGGCTTTATAACGCTTATGTTTGTATGGTTTTCTCCTTGGATTTATGTGTAGTTTATATACACGTATACTTTCTTCCATTTGCTTACGTGTATTTTATTCTTACATGTACATTTTCTCTATATGTTTGTGTGTTTTTTTTTTTTTTTTTTTTTACTTCTAATATACGAACGCTTGTACATAGCTCACCCCCCCTCTTGAACATATTCGTCCACGTGTTTTTCAAAACTTCCTCTTGCTACCCCACCTACAACCCCCACTTAGATCTCACATACTCTCCCCCCCCTTCCCCCCTCTCTCCCTCTCTCCCATTCCCTTCCTCCCCTTTCTCCTCCCTCTCTCTGGCCCCCTCCCTATACCCTCCCCTCTTTGCCTTTCTCCCACAATCTCCCCTCCACCCCCGCCCCTCCTCCCTTTCCACACCCATGACCTCCTGTAATCTCCTCCCCTCCTTCCCCTTCCTCCCTCCTTCCCTCCTGCCTCCCTCCTACCCTCCCCCTCCCTACCTCCCTCTCTCCGTCCCTCCCTCCCTCCTTCCCCCTCTCCCTCTCCTTCCTCCAACCCACTGCAGCCCACTCCTTCACCCCACCCCCAACCCCATCCTCCCCGCCCACCTACGCCCGCGCACTATTTCACAACCCGCCACCGTCCCTGAATATGTCTGGCGTCGTGTCCCTCCAGTCCGTTACTGCCATGACCTGTGTGGCCTCCCCTGCCCGCTCCCCTAGATTCACTGCTTGCTTTCTCTCGCTTTCTCTCTCAGTCTGTCTTTCTGTCTATCTGTCTATCCATATATGTATATGTATATATATATATATATATATATATATATATATAATATATATATATATATATATGATATATATATTATATAGAATATACATATATATATATATATAATAGACTAATATATAGATATACAATATTGTATACGTAAATGTATATGTATATTATATATATATATATATAGATATATATCTAGATAGATAATAGTGATTAATATTACTATATCCCACTATATTATATATATATATATATATACTTATATTCTATAATTTATATATCGTCTTCTACTATTTCTTTCTCTCTTTTTTTTGTGTTTACTTTTCTCTTACATTTTGGGCTTCTGCGTTCCTCGCTTTTCTTTTCCTCTGTTGCCTCTTTTCTTCTCCTGTTCTCTTAACCATTTCATTTTGTCTTTCTACTTCTCTCCTCTCTGCTTTTCCCCCTCTCGCATTCTCCACTTATCCTTCTTGTCTTTTCTTCGTCATTTTCATCTTTCCTTTCTTGTTCCTACCTTGCTCTTCCTCTGTTTTCTTCCTGCCGTCCTCCATCTCCACCTTCCTCCCTGTGTTCTTTCGCATTTCTTCTTTTTCTCATCTTCCTCCTCACTGGTCTCTCTGTTTCTTCTCCCCTCACCCTCCTCTTCGCCACCCCTCTCCCTGTTCCCATCTTTAATCACTTATTCTGTTACGTTCTACATTATCTGTTACTTTTAACTATACAATCTATTGCATCAAAATTGACATAATAATAATAACTGAATACATAAGCACACTCAAGATATCCGCCATCCTTTGCACTTATTTTTTTTTAAATAAACTCAAAATAAACTTAAATAAACTTAAAACCACGATACGTAGACCTTAGACCTGCGCCCTATGCCTTTTCACAAGTTCCGAAAAAGATTTAAAAGGTATTGCCAATTAATCCCCAGCGGAAAATAAATGATTAGGACAGCTGATCACGGAGAGACCTCCGGGTGTATCAACAGCTAATTCGATTCGCTAATCTATTTACGACCCAACGCGGAGTAAGGTCCCTACCTTGACTAATTTCACGCTGAGATAAAAAAAATGACGAACGTTATCGGAAGAGCAAAGATGTTTTTTTTATCTTAAATTTTTTATTTTTCCTGATCTTATTTTTCTTAATTCTTCTTATCTTATTTTTCTTCTAATCATTTTTCTTATCTTCACCCATACCCTCTCATCAAATCCAAAAGCAAAACAAAAATATAAGGAAAATGAAACGAAACCATAACTTACAATACATATTTTTCGAACCTAAACAACAGAGTTTTGAATCCCTCTTTTATCTCGCACAGAAGGGAAGAGTACAGTCAAAAGCAAAATAAAGTATAAAGAAAAAAAAACAATAGCCAAAAATATTATTTTCAAACTGTCTGAATATATTTTCCTTCTTTCTTTCTATTTTTTTTTTTCATTTCGTCTCGTATGAACGAGAAAATACACACACACACACACACACACCCCACACACAACACACCACACCCCACACACCACAAAAACACACACACACCCCACCCCACACACACACACACCCCAAAAACACAAAAGAATACAAATAAAAAATAAAGTATAAAGAAAACAAAGCAATAACTACAAACTACTATATTACATACCCTTTAAAACCTAAACAATAGGGCCTGAATCCTTTTTTTGTTTTTTTATCTCGTAATGAAAAAAAAAACAAAATTTGAGAGTTTAAGGTTTATACATGTTTACGTTAAGGACAGCTGAAAACGTCAAGGGTTTCACTCGAAATGACATAAAAGGATATTTATTCGTTCAAAAATGTGAATGTTGACGTTAAAGTCATAATAATAATTATTATTATTATTGTTATTATCATTATTATTATTATTATTATTATTATTATTATTATTATTATTATTATTACTATCATTATTATTATTATTGTTATTATCATAATCCTTACTATTTGTATTATTATAACTACTACTACTACTACGACTAGTGCCATCGTTATCATTATCATTATTATTTCATTATAGCCGTTAATAACCAGTAATATAATTATCATCATCACTGTTATCAAAAAGGGTAATATAATCATTATCAAAATATTGCTCTTGCTGTTTCATTATTATTTTCATAATTATTGTTACTATTGTTATCATTACTACTATTACCACAATTACAGTTACAATCTTTTTAAGTACAATACTAATAATGGCGATTGATACTGTTAAAAACGAACCCAAAAAAAATGCGCCATTTTTTATCCGACATACAAAATCACGTAAGCCCTTGGTCATATTTCAAAGACAAGGTCAGTTGTTCTTACACTAAAAAAAAAACCATTTTCATGTTTGGAAATTTTAAACCCCGGCGACCACCCCCCCTGACGAGGGGGACGATGGAGGGGACACAGTGAACAGCGCAAAAGTATAAAAAAAAACAAAATACGACGGGGGGTAGAGGGGTTAAAATCGAGAGGAAAGGGGATCTAGGGGATCACGTAGGGTCGGAACTCACCGAGCGCGTCAGAAATGCCGAAAGAAGGATATTTATTATTTTGTTTGGGTTACGTGATCTACGAGGTGGAGAAGGAACGAGGGCAAAACTATGGCGGGGGGGAATTGCACAAGAGTGGTAAAAAACGAAGATTTTTTTTATTTGGGAAGAATTTGATAATTTTGGGGTATATACAAGCCCAAAAGCGTGTGTGTGTGTGTGTATATAATATATATATAATATATAATATATATATATAATTATATTATATATATAATATATAATATAATATAAAATATATATATACACACACACACACACGCATTTGCTTGTATATATACCATTATCACAATTCATTCCAATAAAAAGATCTTCGTTTCTTACCACTCTCTGTGCACATTCCTCCCCGCCATAGTTTTCGTCATCTGATTCCTTCTCCACACTCGTAGATCACGTGATACCCAAACGGAATAATAAATATCGCATTCTTACGGCTTTTCTACGCCTCGGTGAGTTCCGACCCTACATGTGATCCCCCTAACCCCTTTGCCTCTCGAGTTGAACCCCCCCTTACCCACCGATCTTTTTTGTTTTTTTTATATTTTGCCCTTTTCGATGCTGTCCGCTGCCATCGTCCATCGAGGGGTGGTCCCCGGGGTTTTAAAATTTTTCCAAACATAAAATTTTTTATTTAGTGTAAGAACAATGACCTTGTTTTTTGAAATATGACCAAAGGATCTTAGTGATTTGTATGTACGGATAAAAAATGGCACTTTTTTTTTGGGTTCGTTTTTAACAGTATCAATCGCCATTTTTTAGTTTTGTACTTAAAAAAAATTTGTAACGTAATTTGGAAATAGTAGTTATGATAACAATGATAACAATAATTATGAAAATAATAAGATAACAGCAAGAGAAATATTTTTGATAATGATTATTTCCCTTTTTTGTAACAGTGATGTGAAAATTTAATTACTGTTATTACGGCTATAATGAAATAAAATGATAAGATAACGATGGCAGGTCGTAGTAGTAGTAGAGTTAAAAATAAACAAATAGTAAGGTTTAGATATAACAATATAATAATAATGATAGTAGAGTAGTAGTATAGTATAGTAGCAGTAATAATAATAAAATAAAAATAATAATTAATAATAATAATAAAAATAATAAAAATTTAAAATAAAAATAAAAATAATAATAAAAATTATTTTATGATTTTAAACGTCAAATCACATTTTTGAACGAAAAAAATATCCTTTTATGTCTTTTCGAGTAAAACCCTTGACGTTTTCAGCTGCCCTTTAAAAACGTAAACATGTATAAACTTAAACTCCAATTTGTTTTCTTTCATTACGAGATAAAAAACAAAAAAAAGGATTCACCCCTATTTTTTAGGTTTGAAGCTATGTAATATAGTAGTTGTAGTTTTTCTTTGTTTTCTTTATACTTTATTTTTTTTTTGTTTTTCAGTGTTGGTGTGTGGTGTGTGTGTGTGTGTGTGTGTGTTGTGTGTGTGTGTGTTGGTGTGTGTGTGTGTTGTTGTGTGTGTGTGTGTGTGTATTTTCCGTTCATACGAGACGAAATAAAAAAAAAAAATAAAAAGAAAGAAGGAAAAATATATATTCGACAGTTTGTATAATGTTATGGCTATTGTTTGTTCTTTATACTTTATTTTGCTTTGAGTGTACTTTTCCCGTTCTGTGCGAGATAAAAAGGGATTAAAAAACTCTGTTTTTTAGGTTCAAAAAAACATGTTTTTAAAAATTATGGTTACGTTTCTTTTTCCTTATATTTTGTTTTGCTTTTGGTTTTGATGAGAGGGTTATGGGTGAAGATAAGAAAAGATTAGAAGAAAAATAAGATAAAAAGAATAAAAGAAAAAAAGATCAGGAAATTAAAAAAATTTAAAAGATAAAAAAAAAACCCCTTTTGCTCTTCCGAAACTTTCGTCATTTGTTTATCTCAGCGTAAAATTTAGTAAAGGTACGACCTTACCCGCTTTTTGGGTCGATAAATAGATTAGCGAATCGAATTAGCTGTTGATTACACCCGGGGGTTTCTCCGTGATCAGCTGTCCTAATATTTTTTTCCCTGGGGATTAATTGGAAATACCTTTAATTTTTTCGGAATTTGTAAAAAGGCATAGGGCGGTCAAAGGTTCGTATCGGGGTTTTTTAAGTTTTATTTTAAATTTTTTTTGAGTTTATTTAAAAAAAAATAAAATGATGGTGGAGGATATCTTGATGTGTTTTGTATTCAGTATTTTTATTTTAAAGTCATTTTATGATGCCCAAAAAATTGTAATAGTGTTAAAAAATAACAGTATAATGTAGAGACTAGACAAATAAATGGATATGAAAAAGATGGGGAACAGGGGGGAGGGGGGGGCGAAGGGAGGGTAGGGGGGGAAGAAACAGAGAGACCATGAGGAGGGAAAGGAGAAAAAAAAAAGAAAATTGCGAAAAAAAAAAAAACACAGGGAGGAAAGGGGGAGTGGAGGCGGCGGAAGAAAAAGAAGGAAGAGAAGGTAGAACAAGAAAGGAAAGATGAAAATGACGAAGAAAAGACGAAGGAGGATAAGAGGAAGAGATGTCGAGGGGGGAAAAGCAGGAAGAGGAAGAGAGGAAGACAAAAATGAAATGTAAGAGGAACAGGAGGAAGAAAATGAGGCAACAGAGAAAAGAAATCGAGGAGAAGCAGGAAGCCCCAAATGTAAGAGAAAAGTAAAACACAAAAAAAGAGAGGGAAAGAAATAGGTAGAGAGACGTTATATATTAAATATATATATAATATATATAAATATAAATAGGATATATAATATAAATATCTATCTATCTACTATCTATCTATCTATATATATTATATTATAATATATATATATATACATATACATATACATTTAAAGTCATACATATTGTATTATATATATATATATCTATCTATATATATATATGTATATGTCTATCATATATATATATATTATAAATATATATATATAATATGTATATATATATATAATATATATATATATATATATATATATATATATATATATATATATAATATATATATACATATACATATATGGATAGACAGATAGACAGAAAGACAGACTGAGAGAGAAAGCGAGAGAAAGCAAGCAGTGAATCTAGGGGAGCGGGCAGGGGAGGCCACACAGGTCATGGCAGTAACGGACTGGAGGGACACGACGCCAGACATATTCAGGGACGGTGGCGGGCGTTGTGAAATAGTGCGCGGGCGTAGGTGGGCGGGGAAGGGATGGGGTTGGGGGTGGGTGAAGGAGTGGGCTGCAGTGGGTTGGAGGAAGGAGAGGGAGAGGGGGGAAGGGAGGGAGGGAGGGACGGAGAGAGGGAGGTAGGGGGGGGGGGAGGGTGGAGGGGGGGCAGGGGGGAAGGAGGGAGGAAGTGGGAAGGAGGGGGGGAAAGATACAGGAGGAATGGGTGGGGGAAAGGGGAGGGGGGGGCGGGGGTGGAGGGGAAAATTGGGGGGAGAAAGGAAAAGGGAGGGGGGGGTTTAGGGAGGGGGCCAGAGAGGGGGAAAAAGGGGGGAGGAAGGAGAAGTGGGAGAAGGGGGGAGAAGGGGGGGAAGGGGGGGGGAGGAGCTATGTGAGTTTCTAAGGGGGCGTGTAGTGTGGTAGCAAGGGGGGAAATTTTTCTGAAAAACACGTGGAGGGAATTTTGTTCAAGGGGGGTGTGGGGCTATAAAGCGGTCTTTATTTAAATAAAAAACAAAAAAAATATAGAAAAAATGAAACAGAAGGGAATAAAATAAACGTAAGCAAATGGAAGAAAGTAAAATGTTTTAAAAATTTCCCCACATAAATCCCAAGGAAAAAAACCATACAAAATAAGCGTTATAAACCCACATAATAAGATAAAATCCACATAACATACGAAAACATTAGGGGACACATTAGCATATGAAGAAAGGGGACACATATGCACAGAAACAACAATGAAAAAGATATATATGCGAAAAAAAAAAACACTGTAAGAAAAACGCCCAAAAACCAAATTTAGACGGAAGAAATGTATACGAATTTAAAAGGGCACCCTAATATTCAATAAAGGGGCCCCCCCCCCCACAAAAAAAAAAACCAAAATTTTTACATAAACATGCAAAAAAAAAGACAGGTTTAAATTTTAATAAATAAAAAATATAGAATTTAAATTTTTCAGAGAATGAAAAAACATTTCCCCAAAAAAGTTAATAAAAAAGATGTATAGGGAAAGGCAAGGGAAAATTTATTATTTAAAAACAAGAGAAAAAATTTAAAAAAAGGAATAAGTAAAAAAATTCAAATTTAAAAAAAAGCAAAAAACAAAAAATATAAAATGTGATAAAATAAAATAAAGTAAAAAAGATAGAATAGAATAGAATAGAAATAAAATAAAATTTTGTATATACAACATACATACATACATAAAACACACGCCAAAACACACACAACCCCACATACACCCCCCACACCACACACACACACAAAAACACACACCACACACACACCCCACACACACAAATTATATATATATATATATATATATATATATATATATAATTCTGTATTTATATATTTTTGTGTGTGTGTGGGTGTGTGTGTGTGTGGGGTGTGGGTGTGTGTGTGTATTTTTTACAGAAAAAACATATTTTATATATATATTAAAATATAATATATATATATATATTATATATATAAAAATAAATATATATTTTATATATATATATATAAATTTTATATATATAATTTTTAATATATATATAAAATGTGTGTGTGTGTATATCATATATATATATTATATATATATATAAAATATATATATAAATGAATATATATTTTATAATATATATAATTATAAGGGGTATATAATAATTATATAAAATATATAAAACCCCACAACACCACCACACACACACCACACAAACACATAAATCATACACACACACCAACACACCCACACACACAAACAACACAACCATTACACACACAAAACACCCACACACACCAAACCACCCCACAAATATATTATATATAAAATATATATTATATTATTTTTATATATATTATATAATTTTAGAGAGAGAAGAGAGAGAAAAGGGGAGAGAGAGAGAGAAATGTTGGGCCTGGGTAAGACAATAAACTGCACCCTGGGGTTTTCCCCTTTAACAAGGGGTAGCAAACCCCATAGCTCCCCATCCAGGGTTGCGGTGAAACTGTCGGCAGCAGGGGGAGTGGATATCTGGTGAAAAAAACCTTCAGTTTAAGGGTTACTGGTTTCACCAAAAAAAATATGTCTGGCGTATTACAGTGTAAAATGGTTTTTTAAAACGGGAGAGATAGTTCCTCCCAGTTTGTTGGAGACTTTCGAGTTTAGAAGGAGCCTGGGGGATTCCACTCAAATTTTATTTTTTCCCGACAAACCTCTACCAATGATTAAATAAGGGAAAAAATTTAAATTTTATACCATCGCCCGTCGCGGGGGGTTTTCAAGGGGCCCCGTTTTGTCAGTGGGCAACCGGGGACAAAAGTTAAATAGCATCTGGAAGACAAAGAAGACAAAAAAAAAAAATGGGCCAATTAAAAAAAACATAAAAAACGGAAAGGGAAAAGTAAAAGGGAAAAAGAAAGAAATTTGGGAAATTACATACTGTCCCCGTAAAGAAATGGAAGATAAAATTCAAATACTGGAAAAAAATGAGACCAATTGGAAAAGGAATGGAAGTTTTAAAAATAAAGAAAAAAAAGGGCAGTTTTTTTCTGGAAAAAAAGAAGGAACTTATAGTCACAGAGTTGCTATGATTCACGAAAAAAAAAAACAAATGCAATAATTGGACAGGCCCCAAAAAATGATCCCCACTTTTTAAAGTCAGAAACAAGCAAAACCTCATAATATTTGTATTATACAATGCTTTTTCGCCCCCCAAACCCAAAATTTGCAAAATGAGAAGAAAAAGGGGAAATTTTTCTGGGAACCCCAAAAAAGGAAAAGTTGCCTAAAAAAAAAGCCAAGACAAGACCCGGTGCCCCACTTCAAAAAGTGACCACCAACTACTAACACAACTTTTTAAAAAAACTCAAAAAGATGGGGCGTCCAAAAAACCCCCTCTAAAGTCGAATACCCAAAAATCTTGATAAACCCAATTTTCAGAATTACAGGTTCCAACAAATTTGGAAATACTCAATCAATGTGAAGATGAAAAAAAAAACCCCAAAATGAGTTGTGGAAAAAAAAAAAATCCTGCTGAGCCGTTTAAGAAACTATCCCCAAAAAGAAAAAAACAAATCCCCCGGATATCTGAAAAAACACAAAGTGAAATAAAACAAGAAGATGCCAAAAAATAAAAGGGATCAATAATCCATTGAAAAGTAATTTACAAAAAACAAAATACAAAAATTAAAAGATTTTTCCCAAGATAAGGAAAAATATTTAAGAACATTGCCAGAGAATTGAAAACTGTTCTTCAATAAGACAACAAAGAACTTCCCAAAGGGAGACGAAACATCACACAAAAATTTAAACCTAAAATGGACACTACAAAACTGAAGAGGATTTTTTATGTGATGGAAAAGAAGCAAAGATAGATGGACAATATTGTTAAACCTATACAAAAAGAATAAAATCTAACAAAAAATTTAATTAGACCAAAGACACGAAGATGAACCCCCGCAATGCTAGACGAAGTTATAAAACCCTAAAAGAATAAAGAAAAACAAGAGCCCGGAATAGGAAATAACACAGAACTAATTTAAGAAGCTGGCGAAAAATGTTGAATACTTTTCAAACTTGTACAAAAAAAAGGAATAAAGAAAATGCCAGAAGATGGGGAAAATCAGTTTTATCCCATACCTAAAAAAGGTGAGCATAATGCAAAAAAAAAAGGACAATTGATTAATAAGCACACAGCAAAATTTGTTGAAAATTATTTCTGAAAGAATGAAGTTTAAGTTAAGAGAGGGAAATTTAGCGAACAAGAGGGGTTTTGCCTGGAAAGGACAGAAACCCGATTCAATCTAAAATTTATCATAGAGAAAAACAGAGAAAATCAAAAAAAGTTTGATATTTTTGATCACGATATCCTTGGAATAACAGAACGAATAAATTTCCAAAAACATCATCCAACTAATAAAAGCCATGTATGACCCAAAAAAACAAAAAAACCATTATGGGTTAAAGGAAGGGGGCAAAATCAAAAAAGGAGGCGACGGGTTGCCTGTCTCCGCACTCTTTAAATATATTCGAAACAATATGAGAGGGTCTGAGAATTTTGAAGGAAAATGTGATGTTGGAGGATACAAAATATCAAATCTAGTACGCCGAGATATAGTTTTTGGGCCCGCCCCCCAAAAAAACCCCCTAAATTTC
>NW_023641110.1:0-10767 GCF_015228065.2 Penaeus monodon | reverse complement strand
GGGGGGGGTTGGGGGGGTGTTTTTTTATATATATTATATTTACATATATTTAAATATATATTATATATATAATATATATATATAAATCTTTATATTATATTATAAATTATATATTATATATTTTATAATTTATATATATTATATAAATATATATATATTTTAAATTATATATAATATAATGTTGTGGTGTGTTGTGTGGGGGGTTGGTGTGTGTGTGTGGGTTGTTGTGGTGTGTGTGTTTTGGGGTTGTGTTTATATTTTTGCAAACTAAAAGAAAGGCGTTCTACCCAAAACTGAATCTGTGTCAGACAAATGTCCCGGGGGCGAGACATCCGCATTGTTCTGGGCAATTCGTGTTTTATTGGTGTGGTCGAGCTGACTACGAGGTTTTTGCCCGGTACCCATTCGGGAGCTGATTCCAAAGGAGCGAGGACGGGCCCCTTTCTCTGGGGGGTTGAGGATTTCGGCTCCGGTATCAGCGCTACAATCTGCATCCGGACATGGTTTTTAAAACGATACAGTCCCGTGCCCAAGAAGTTTTAAAAACCCCGTTCTCGTCAGCACTCGCTGGAGGATCCTCCAGAACTGGAGGGTTTACCGGTTTTCCCTGAGTTCGGGTGGGTTGCCCAAATAGGCGGGTTTGTGGCAAACCCCTACGGGTCCTTTTTTAAAAATTGGGCCCCGTCTTTTTGAACCCCCCCTCTGGGGTGCTTCACTTAGTTGAGGGAGGGAGAGTGTCCCCGGGAAAGGTTTCCCAATACGGTATTTCTCGGGATTGGCTAAGAGAACTCAAAAAAACCTGATGGACCCAGTAGCGCTTTTCGAGCCCTTCAAACGTAAAAACATCGATGCAGCGAGGGGGCCCATGGCGAATGCCCGGGGCAAGGCAAAATTTTTCAACTTTCCTGGGGACATTGGAGGCCACACAATTGTGCACTTTGCTCAGTTTAAAGGGACAATCATTTTTGGGGGCAGGGCTGGGGATCCCGCTGAAAAGGGGACTAAGAAAAGTTCATCAGGACCCTTTGGTAGGGAGTTTGGGAAAAGGGCCTTTTTTTTTGTAAATGACCTTCCCCCTCCCTACCAAATTTCTGTAAAAAAATTGAACTCAAAGACCTCCCGCTCAGGGTTTGACAGATCACCCCGAAAAATGTTGAGATTAGTAAAAACGTTTGGTGAGTTTTTGACCCAACCCTGAAACCAGGTAGACCCCCCGGGTTTAGTCTGGGGGTATCTACCCACAATTTTTCCTTTTCCCGGGCCCCAACCATAAAGCGAAGAACTCCCCCCCCTAGTGGGGGGTTCTGGGGGAGGTAAATTTTCAAAGTTTAAAGGGTAAAAAAAAAGCGCAGGAAATATGTGAATCCTGCGGAAAATGATCCCAAAGGTTTTTGGGTGAAAATAGGGATCTTGACTGCTTTTCTGGCTATCTGCTTCCTTTCCCCCGGGCCCTTTTAAAAGGGGTTTTGGTCATCCCTCTCTCGGGGGGGGAAAAGGGGGGGGGATCGATGACGGTAGTTTACAAATGGACCCAAACATGCCCAGTACCCGGGGCAAGGTCTTTGCCCCCCATCCTTCTGGAAGGGGTCTTGCCCATTTATTTAAGGGACCAGAGACCAAAAGCAATCTAGATTCACCCCTGGAAAATTTCACATTGGACTGTATCCTAGGGCTTTGAGTAATTTTTGGAATGCTTTTTGGGTGAGTTGGGTCAGGGGCAATTGTAGCCTAAAAGGGGACTTCAAAAAGGGGCATTTATCATTTGGAAATCGCACGTTGCAAAGGAAAATCCTAAAAACTTAGGGAATTCTGAAAGGGAAATAAAGGGCTTAATAGAAAATCCCAATATAAGGGTACTGAAAGTCCCTTTTAAAGTGAAGTTTTTTTTCCTTTTCCCCGGGGGTGGGGCAAGGCGCCCTTTGCCCCCAAAACCACTTTTATATATATAATAAAATTATATATATATATAATTATAATATATATATATAGTGTGTGTGTGTAGGGGTGTGTGTGTGTGTGGGGGGTGTTGTGTGTGTCTGTGTGTGGGTTTTGGGGTTCGCACGCGGGGGCACACCCACCCCAAACCCACAGACACGCACACCACACACACACACACACCACACACACACAAAACACACACCCCACACACCACACACACACCACACACACACACCCAATATATAAAATATATATTATATATATAAAATTATATATAAAATATTATAAATAAAATTTTAAATAATTTTCCCATATTTTCCCAATTATATTTTTTTATATTTTATTAATAATATATATTAAATATATATATATATATATATTATATATTTTAAAATATTTTATTATATATATATACATACATATATCTATACATATATACATACATATACACATGTATAGTTATACACACAAACGTGTATGTGTGTGTGTATATAAGTATTACTTACACATAAGTAAATTAAAAAAATATGTATATATGAAATTTTTTAATATATAAAATATTATATATATATATAATTTAAAATTTTAATATATATATATTTTTTGGCCGGTGTTGTGTGTGTGTGTTTGGGGTTTTGGGGTGGGTGTGTGTGTTGTGTGGTGTGTGTGTTTGTGTGTTTATAATTTAAGCATATATTTTATTATTTTATATATAAAATATTTTTAAATATATATAATTATATATATATAAAATATATAAAAAGGGTTTATTAATAAACATTATATTATATATATATAATATAAAAATTTTATAAAATATATATATATATATATATATTTTTAATTTAATGTTTTATTTAAAATTTGTTTTTTTTTAATATTTTTAAAAAACAAAAAATATATATATATATAAATTTATAATATATATATATATAAAATTTTAATTTTTATTCCCTTATTATATATATATATATATATATATTATTTTTAATATTAATATTATATAATATCATATATATATATATATAATTATATATAATTTTATAATTTTCCCCATAAATAAATATATATATATTAGAAAATTATATATATATAATATTTGTAATTTATATATATAATTTTTCTAAATTTTAATAATTATAATTTTATAAAATATAATATTTTATATATATTATATATGTAAAAATTAAAAATATATATATATATATATATATATATTTTATATTTTTGATATATTATATATATTATATATAATACCCAATATATATATATATATAAATATTATATATTTTATTATATTATTTTGGGGATGTTTTTGTATGCCAAAAGTATCCTTTAATGATATGTACGAAAGGGTTGAAGACAGATTTTTTCAATTTAAATTATATAGATACATTTTTTGATTAACGGTTTTGTTTTGAAGGGTTGCATTTTCCAAGATTTTCCCCTAAAATCTGTCGAGCGTTCTTTGTGCCTGGGGTTTTCCAAAAAAATGCATCTCAAAATGGGGGATGTGGGGTTGTAAAGGGGAAAACGTTGAGGATTGTCAGCGGTTTTTTTTGATTTACTCCTCATTTTGGGAAATTTTAATAGCAGGACTTTTTTTTCCCCGGGGGGGGCCTCCCAGCACATCGAATATCTGATTCTTGGGGTTTACATTTTTAAAATTTGGCCCCTTTTTTAATTTTTGGGGGAAAGGGGGTTATTTATATCATTTTTTAATTTTTTAAGATTTAATCATTTTGTCCACTTTTAAATCTTTTATACGTGACAATTCAAAAACCGTGCATTAACGGTTTAAAAGGGGGGTCGTTTTTTTTTTCACTCATGTTCTGGAGGGGGCCCCGCGGTCCACCCATGTGCGGGGGGCCCCCCCCCGGCCGCAGAGAGGTTTCCTTTTTGGGGCTTTCGATTTACTGCCCCTCGAGCAGGAAGGACGTACGGGGGAGGGAGAGTCGCCCCCGGGGGACCAGAAGCGGCCCCGTCCTCAGCCCTGGAATTTGGGGGAAAATTTCCGTTAAAAATTTGGGGGGTTGATGAAATTTTAAAGGGAAAAAATTTGTTTAAAGATAACGTTTTTATTTTTTGGGTGTTTCCCGGATATAAGAAACCGGAATCATGGGGTTTAAAAATACAAAACAGTCAAAATCTCCCCAAATCCCTTGGTCGTTGTTTCGTGAGGAGCTTAGGGGGGGCGGGGGTGAGGCCCAGTGCAGGGGACACCCCCGGGGCTTGGGCCCGGTCCTCGCCCAACTGGTTTTTCATGAAAATTCCCTTTTTCCTTTTTTTTTCTCTTCACCCCCACGTCTGTCCACATTAAACCAATCGTTTACTCATTTTTTAAACCTTTTTTGCGGGCAAAACTTTTTCATAATGCTATATGACCCTTTTATGTTTTGCCCCCCCCCTCTCTTTTTTTCCATTAAAAACCCTTATAGAATTTTTTTCCCCTAACATCGGGCCCCATGAACCCAAAAAATTTTCCTTTCCCCGGGGCCCTTTGCCCCAGGCTTTTTTAATTTAATGCGCCTTAAGGGCCTAGATTCTGACGCGGCCCGATAAATTTCCCAAAAATTTTTAAAAAATATATTTTTGAAAGGGAAAAAAAGGGGTTTTTTTCCGCGGAAAATGCGATGGTGCGAGGGATCCCAAATTTGTCCGTTTTAGCGCAATGCACCAAAAATTTCCCTTTTGAAATTCATAACTGACTATACCCTGAGAATAAAAAAACAAAAACAAATATAAATTTAAATCCGATTTTATTATCTTGGCAAAAAAATGCAGAAAAGCAGCCTTATTCTACTTTGTCCCAAATGGGGAAAATTTTTCCCCCCCTTTTTCACGATTTTTTTTTAGCATTTATTGGAAACAAAAGAATCGCTTTTTTGGTATCTAATTTTTTATTTATATATTTTAGTTTTTTTTTTTTCAAAAAATTTTGGATTAGGCCTTGGGGACGGGCCCCGCGCCAGTAAAAGGGCAATGGAAAAAAACGCATTACTGGGTTCATAAAAGGTCTTTTGGTTTTAAATTTTTTAAAAAAAATGTTTTTTGAGTGTGTTTTTTTCACCAGTAAAATCCCAAACAATCATTTTTTTTAAAAAAAATAAAGCCCCACCCTGATAGGGCATTCAAAAAAAAAATGAGGAAATTTTTTACAGGAATTCCCTAAACCCCGGTTTGCAGGGAAGGAAAAAGAAACTGGAAAAAACCCTTTTTTCCCCAAACCCGGGGGGGGTTGTTTATTTGATGATAAGTGGCTTAAGGAAAAATGAGGGGAAAAAAAGGGCCCTTTTTTTTTAGGTTTAAAAACCAATAAAAATATTTTTCTCCCCTTCAGCCCGATAGTGCAACTTTAAAAGGGGACCCCCGGGGGAACAAGGGCCCTTTTTAAAAAAAGGTTTTGAGGTTTTCCCCTTTTTCACGACCTGATTTGAAAAGCCGAGTTTTGTTCGATTTTGAAAACAAGTTTTTCCCTATTTGAAAGTTTGTTTTTTTTTATCATGAAATCTGTTTGGCCCGGGAAAATTTAATGTACGAAGTTGAGGGGGACCTAGGGTTTAAAAACAAAAGGGGTTTGGGGGATGTCGACTTTAAAAATTTCTTTGGGGGAAAAACAAAACCCCCCTTTACCCTTGGGGGAATGTTTCTGGAAATCAACATTTTACATACAAAAAGAATTTTTCATTTGGCTCGTTTTTTTTAGATTAATTTTAGGAAAAGGGGAGCATTTTCCCGAAAAAAAAAGCTACCAAAACAGGGGTTTCCCCACTTTATTAATATTTCAGTTCCTTGTTGCTTTTTAAAAAAAAAAAAAAAGTTTTTTAAAAAGGAGAAAAACCCGGGCCCCCAAAATCTGTTTTGCCATATTTCCCCGTATGGGGCTTTTCTCATGTTTACAACAAAAAATAAGCCAACATGGGTTTTAAACAATTTTGAGCACGGTATAGGTGGCCGGAACGTGCTGGGACGCTGGGTTCTGAAACTCAGGCTGGAGGGAATATCCTGAAGCCCAGGGGGTTTCTCCCGCGATGCCCGGGGCCCTGTTTTCCCGGGCGGGAACCACAATATCCGGTTTGGAGGTTTTATGTTGCGCCAGAGTGGGGCCGCCCGGAGATTCTTGTGATAATTTAAAGGGGGCATTTAAAGGGTTTTTTTATTTCAGCATATTTGTTTTAAATTAGTTTCCCGGGAACCCCCCGGAAGTCCCTTATGTCAGAAAAAGGCGCTGAATATTTTTACACCTTTCTTTTTATTGGCGAACATAAACCTAGGAAAGGGAAGGAAAAAGAAAGAAGGGGTATGACTGAGACAGCTTTTTAAAAAAAACATGACGAAATTTGGGGGAAAAAATATACGGTAAAAAATATAACACGTTTTATGTGTGTGTGTGTTGTGTGTGTGTTTTGTGTGTTTTGGGTGTGTGTGGGTGGTGTGGGGAGTGTTGTATGTATGTATTATATGTATATATGTTAATTTTACATAATCCCCTACATACATACACATATTAATTTTTATTTTTATTTATATTTTATTTCAAACATGGACGCGCGGGGGAGCGCGCGCGCCACAAACACACACACACACACACACCACACACCAAAACACAACACACACACAAAACCCCCCACACACACACAACACACAAAACCCCACACACATCTAGATCTAGAACCAAGGGTCAAAATTTTTACCTATTAGGGAGTATCATCTATCTATAGATATATAGATATATAGATAATAGAAAATATTAAACACGCAAAGGGGGCGCGCACACACACACGCACACAAAACACGCAGCCCACACACGCACACACACACGCACCCACACACGGCACACGCACCCAAAAACACCCAACCAAAAAAAGCACAACACGCACACAAACCACGCACGCGCACGCAAGCACGCACGCCCCGCACGCACGCCCCGCACACACCACACACACCAAAGCACGCCCCGCACGCACGCACGACGCACGCAAAGCACGCCCGCGACACACCCCAACACACACACACAAAAAAAACACACACAAAACAAAACACAAAAAACACACACCCCAACACACACACACACACACACACCATACACCCACACACACAAATACACCCACAAAACACATAACGCACGACACGCCCCAGCACCACGCACACATTTCACACCCACACGCACACATACCACCCCCCCACACACACACACACACACACCCCACACACACACACGCACACTACCACACACACACACTCACACACCCCAAAACAACACACACACACACACACACACAACCCCACACACAAAAATATATTATAATATATATTATATATATATAATATATATTATATATTAAAGTATATATATATATATATATATATTAATTTTATATATAAAAATATAAAATAATGTATTTTTGTATAAAAATAATTTTTAGGACAATATTTTAAAATAATAAATATATAATATTATGATTTTTATAGTACACACACTTTTTTGATAATATATATAAAATAAAATAATATATAATAATATATATATATATATTTAAAATATATTTTAAAAGAGAGAGAGACGGAGACAAAGGGGAGAGGGGAGAAAAAAACCCAGAGGGAAAAGGGGAATGGGGGAGAGGGGGAGGAAGATAGGGAAGGAAAGGGGAAAGGGGGTTTGGGGAGAAGGTAGAGAGACGGCAGCGGAAAGGAGGAGACCGGGGGGGAGGGGAGCGAGAAAGGGGGAATTTGGTTGAGGAAGAGAGAGCGACCCGGGGAAGGGCCCGGGAAGGGGGGACCCCAAAGAAAGAGGGAAAGGGGAAGGGGAAAAGAGAAACGACCCGGGGGGAGGGGGCGAGTGAGAACCAGGGAGGAGACGGAAGGGGGGGAGGGGAAAAAAGAGGGAGGGGAGGGGCGAGAACACGTGGAGGGAAAAAAGGACCGGGGCAGGGGAGGTTGGGGAGGGCCCGGGGGAGAAAAGGGGAGGGTTTTTGGGAGGAAAAAAGGGGAGACTGAGAGGAGGAAACCAAAGGAGGCAGACCCAAGGGGGAGAAGGGGGGGAGAGACGTGAGAAAGGGAGAAAAGGAGAGGGGGAAAAAGTTTTTTTTGGGGGAGAGAAGAAGAGGAATACCAAAAATTTTCCCAATTTTTTAACCTAAACCCTCCCTACATCCAAAAATTTTCAAAAACAACCCAAAAAAATTTTCCCCGTTTTTATAGGCGGGCGTTGTCCAAGGGGGTGTGGTTGGCGTGTAGGGGTTTTGGGGGGGGGTGGGTGTGTGGGGGGGGGGGGTTGGGGGTGGGGGGGGGGGCATTTTTTGTTTTTAAAAATTTCCAATCCAACCAACCAAAAAAATTTTTTAGGGGCGTCTCTCGGGCCTTTGGGTGGTGTTTTGTGGGGTTTTTGTTGGGGGTGCCGGGAGTCCGTTGGTCCCTTTTGGGGTTGGCCCCGGGGTTTAAAGGGTTTTGGGGTAACCCCAAACGGGAAAATGTTGGGGAAACTTCGGTTTCCTTGGAATGGGTTTTTGAGGAAAATTTAATTGCCCATGTGGCCCCAAAAAAAGAGGGCCCA
Organism: Penaeus monodon; assembly: GCF_015228065.2. NCBI lineage: Eukaryota > Metazoa > Arthropoda > Malacostraca > Decapoda > Penaeidae > Penaeus > Penaeus monodon. The sequence continues at coordinate 2,276 of NW_023641110.1, read as the reverse complement.
TTTTGAAAACCCCCCGGAAAGTGCATTTTCCCAATTCCCCAACCAAAACCCTTTAACCGCCTTTAAAACTTTCCCCTTTTTTTAAGATGGAGGCCCAAATATGATTTTTCTCAAAACCCCCGGCCTGTGGAAATTGGCAAGCCCCCCAAAACCCCATTCCCAAAGGTAAAGGGTCCCCTTCCCGAAAAGGTTCCCAAAACCAACTTTTGGTCCCGTGGAAAAGGCCCCCAAAACCAAAATTAAAAAAAAGGAAAATTTTACGTTACCCCGAAAAGGGCTTAAGAAAGTTTCCAAACCCAAGGCTTTTTTTTGGAAAACCCCCTGGGGGAAAAAAGGGGCCCGGGGGCCAACCCCTTTAAATTTCCTAGCCCAACTTCCTTATTTTTTCTTTTAGAGAGGGTTTAAAATAGGGCGAAACCCACAAAAGTTTTAAATTTTTGTTGGAAAAGCAATATTTACCCAAAATTTTTATAATAAATAATTTAATTGGAAATTAACATTCATTTTTTTGGGGAAAAGGGCCAAAAAATTTACCCCCAAAAGTTAAAAACACTAAAGTTAAAAAAAAAAACAAACCCCCAAAAACACCCCAAAAACCCCAACCACACCCAACACCCACACCACACCACACCAAAAACACACCCCACCCCACACACAGTGTGTGTGTTTTCCTGGTTTTTGTGTGTGTGATATTGCAATCGCAAAATGTATCGAAAAAATTCTGTCGTCTCTAAGCCTAGAAGTGGGGCATCTACCTGTGAGGATATTCTGTAGGAGTGCCGCAGCTCCGTAAGGTCCTTTCCAGAAGAGAACACACGTCTGAAGCGGGCAGGAGAGGAGTGCCAGTCAACCCTAATCGGGAACTGGGGAAAGCGTTCAGTATTCCTCCATGTTTGAGACTTTCAATTGCATGTGCCCCAAAGGAAGAGGTCATCTGACCCCCGCCTCGTTGAAATAGCATTTGCCTCCCAACCAAACTCCACGCCTAAGGCGTCCTCTCAGTGGGCGCAATATGACCACTCAAAACCTGGTCCTGTGGAATGAAACCCAAACTCATTTATATTAACACAAAGTAAAGAGAAATTGTACCAGAAATGTCCAAACCGAAGGCTTTTTGGTCTGACCTGAAAACGGCGCGCGGGTCGCGAACCATATAGATGATCTGGACGTCCAGATCTTCGTCTTCTAGCAGAGGGCGTGCCCACCGAAGGCTCAGGCGAAGCACCTGCGGGAATCGCTCCGTCAACACTAATCCTGCCAACTACGCAACTCCATTTGAGTCCTTCAGTGTATATAGGTAATTTGAATTTAATATGGAACTGACCCACATTACTGATTTTAAATTTTTGTGGTTAAGGGGAAACCAAAATTACAAAATGTATATAAACATAATGTTAATAATTGGATAATATATACAGTGTCAGTATTGATAACACTGCTTGCCCAAAAATTCAGTATCCAGCACAAGCACCGTCACACGCACACTTTCACGTAAAAAAAACACACACACACACACACACACCACAACACACACACACACCCCACACACACCCCACAACACACAAAACACACACACACACTCACACACACACACACACTCACACTCACACACACACCTCTCTCTCTTCTTTTCTCTCTCGTTTCTCTCTTCCTCGCCTCCTCTCTCTCCTCCTCTCTTCTCCCCTCTCCTCTCTCTTTTCTCTCTCTCTCCTCTCTCTTTCCTCCTCGCTCTCTCCTTCCTCTTCTTTCTCTCTCCTCCTCTCCCTCTCTCTCTCTCTCCCTTTTTTTCTCACTCACTCTCACTCCTCACTCACTCACTCACTCACTCCCCACTCACTCACTCATCACTCACTCCCTCACTCACTCCTCATCCTCTCCTCCCCCTCTCTCTCTCTCTCCTCCTCCTTTCTTCTCTCTTCTCTTTCTTTTCTCTCTCTTCTCTCTCTCTCCTCTTCTTCTCTCTCTCTCTTCTCTCTCTCTCTCTCTCTCTCTCTCTCTCTCTTTCTCTCTCTCCTCTCTCTCTCTCTCTCTCTCTCTCTCTCTCTCTCTCTTATCTCTCTCTCTCTCTCTCTCTTTCTCTTTCTCTCTCTCTCTCCTCTCTCTCCTTTCTTTCTCTTTCACTCTCACCCTCATGCACTCACCAATCACTCATACACACACACACACACACCCCACCACGGTATATATTTATGTAATACATATTATATATAGATATATATAATAAAATAGAATAATATAGAAAAAGGGTAGTATTTTAAACATATAGATATATAATA
>NW_023641109.1:7500-10767 GCF_015228065.2 Penaeus monodon | reverse complement strand
GCGGTTTTTTCCCCCTTGCGCACCTCTTCTTCATGGGCGTTTTTTGGAACGTTGGCCCCATTTACAGGATTATTTTGTTTGACCTTTTAATTTGCGGAAAATTATTTAGGTTTGCATTCCAATTTGCCCTTGTAAATAAATTTTCTAATATTTGAGTGGAACGAGGGGAATAGGATGGCCATGAAAACGCAACCCAAAAATTTGTCGGCAAATTCAATAAATTTCTTGGGTCTGCATTAAACTACGAATTCATAATCAAATAATTTGCGTATTGATTACTGTTTATACCGGTTTACATATACTCCATCTCCCACATCGGGCCTCATACCGTACGTATACACAACTCGGGGAATAAGTATTACTGTAAAGGGCCCACGAGCCACTCGGACCGGGGGGATTTTTTGTAAACTCTAGCAAAGGACCACGAATTAATTGATGGTTCTTTTTTTCCTTCGAATCTCCCAAAAAAATATGTAGGATTTTTTAGACCCTTTTCATTTGACTGTACCGACAGACCTTTCGGGACGTTGAAAGCAGAAAAATTAAAGTTTGGCTACCTACTCTCATTCGGCCCCTTATACTGACCCAAATTAGACTGGTCAAACAACCTGCCCAAATTTAATGACCCACCCTTTTAAAAAGTGGCTTGCAGGTTATTAAGGGTTTTTATTTGCTCAATCAGTAATAGCAAGGGCTTTATCTAACACTACATAAAACTTACGGGTTGTCCCCCCTAAATGAAGAAAAAAAGATAAACGGAATCAAAAACCTAGGCCAGATTTCCCTTTTCCGATGCCGGGGGAAAAGCCGTAAAGGGAATTTAAATAATCCTTAAACTTGGCTAGCTACAAAAATAATAAAAGGGTAAATTGGAATTTTCAATAGAGCAGAAATAAGTTATGGGGGTACGAACCCATCTTGTCTATCCCTTTAGCAAAAGCCCACGTAAAGGGTTTTCCCAGGGGGCTAAGTCAAATTTAAGAACCAAAACTCGGTGAGGGTGAGATGACGTTTCTATCAACCTCGTTGACCTTGGGTTGGTCCAGCGCTTGACGTATAAGGTCAGCCACCCTTTCCCCTTCAGGACTGGCGCCCGACACGTGACCCGGCTAACGCTTACCCAAGACATCTTGGGGTTTCCCTTATTATTTTTAATTTTCCTAATAAGGTCAAGCCGTATAAAAAGAGCATTTATAGGGGTTTATAGACCCTTTAAAAATTCGATGATGCACTTTAGTATACCTACGCGAATTACCAATGGACGGGCCGCAAAAATGCCAGCGCCATATTTTTATCGAATTTGGGCTTTTTGCGGTGAACCCCAAAAACACACGCACCCCTCATGTTACAAAATATACAAAAAATATATATACATGTATAGAAATTTAATGTACACACACCAAAACACACAAAACACACACACCACAAAACACACACACACACCCAACACATATATAATAATATAATATATAATACATAATACATGCACACAACACCCCTCTATATGTTGTTATAATTGCTAGCCAGGGGTCTTTTTTTTTCTGTGCGAAACGTGTTTAAAAGAAAAGGGACCCCGGGGAGTGTTTAAAAGAAGGGACCCGGGCAAAAATGACGCAGTGGTGTGAGCGAAGGAGCGGAGGAACAAAAAAGGGGGAGGGCGGGTGGGGTGCTGGGTCCCGTGAAGACCTGGTGGCCTTGTGATGAATTTTTTGGTTTCCCTGTTAAAAACTGTATCGTGCAGTGTACAGGCTGGTTCCCCCTGTATTGTGCTATAGAAAAGTGTACGGGTAAATAACTTGGTAAATAAAGGAAAGACTGTCATCGTGTGTTTTATTTGTGCCCCGCCTCACCACTTGGCGTTTCCCCTCGTGGTGTTCTGGGACGCTGTGGTTGCCGGTGCCTCTTGGAGCTGTTCAGTGTTCACGACCCTGTGGATAACACGCCGTCTGCCTAGCCTGCCTTGTGTTGGTGGCAGAGACGGCGTAACAAATGGTGTCAGAAGTGGGATCCGAACCCACGCCCAGAAAACCGGACGGATTCTGATGCCTTCCAGCAGTGCTGCAAGGAATGTGGCAGGTATGGTCACCATCCGAGTGCATGTCCTAAGGCTAAGAAAGTGGTACAGGAGGAAAACTCGGACAGGCTGGGGAGAAGGGGGCCGAAACCCAGCCGTCCTCGGTTCCCGGGCCCCGGGCTTGGGTAAGCTGCCATCGAACCAGCACGATGCAGGTGGGGGGGTCAGTAGATGGGAAGCCCATGCCGCCTGACAGTGGACACGGGGGCTGAGAAGACCCTAGTGCGGCCTGATAGTGGCCACTATGCCCCTCCGGACGCACCACAGAGACTGTTGGTGTACGGGGTATTGTGTGCACTAAGGGGCCAGGGGGTGTTTTGGCGGGGGGCAGCAGGGTGCAGCGTGCCGGTTTTTTGGGATCGGACGAGCACTGCGCGGGGCTGACACTGACCAGAGAAAGGGGGTTGTGGGCCCTTTTGGACTGAAGTGGTGAGGGGCATGGGGAAGAGTCTTTGTCCAGGGGTTGGGTGCAGAGGTGTTACAGTAAACGACTGCACCTTGCCCCCCCAGGACAAGTCTGAATCCGGTGCAAAAACTGTAAAGAGGATGCATGGAGTGGGGGCCCAGGGGCCCCATTAAAACTGCAGTGCTATGGGAAAGGGTTGGGGGGAGCCTTTTTGGACAGGGGGGGGGTTTATTTACGTGTTGGTACAATTTCCCCAAATTAGGCCCTAAAGGGTGCCAGGGGGTGCAAAGCTGGGCACTTGTGGGGAAAGTGGAGCTCCGAAGAGTCTGGGGGAGCGAGGATTTGGGTTGGTTGGGGGCCCGTCCCTGACTTCCCTCGAGGACTTGGGACCAGCCCCGTAATTTGACGGAGGCACAACAGAAAAGATACGTTCCCCCCAGGCGGCGAGAGGGTGGCAGACGTCCCGAGATGAGGCGAGCTTTTGGACGTGGGGGCGATGCAAGACACTTTTGGTGACCATGAGCCGCTTGGGGCAGGAGTACCACTCTGGGGGGCCCCTGCCCGTCTACCGCCGCCCCCCCCTCCGAAAAACCCAGCGGAGCGAAGAAACCGTGCTGGGGAAAGATTTTTGTTTTCTGAGAAAAAGATTTTAACCCCGGGTTTCTTTTGTTTTAAAAAGATTTTTTGTTCCCCGAGGACTAAATTTTTTTAAATTTTCCGTAGTTTGTTTAGGTTTGGTAGAAGCAACGGGGTTGCTTTATAGGGGGGGGTAGTGTAGCCGGGGTCT
>NW_023641109.1:0-2500 GCF_015228065.2 Penaeus monodon | reverse complement strand
TTGTGCAGTCGTGGCTTTGAGGCTCACAAATACCCATATCTGTCCGTAACATATATAGCTATATATATTTTACATGCACATATATGGTGTAAGATATAATATATATATATATATATATATATAATATATATATTATTAATATATATAGATATAAATTATATATAAACGCAAAAAAAAAAAAGATAAACGCCACATACACGTTCACGACTATATATAACATAGACGGCACACAGAGAAACCGGTTATATATATATATAGACGCACACAGAGAACGGTTGATATATATATATGTATATTAATATATAATTATATATATATATATATATATCTATAAGACGCACACATACAGAACCGGTATATATACAATACAAACAACGGTTATAATGTGTGGTATACGTGTTTGTACGTGCGCACGTGTATTTCTTTTAAAAAAAAAAATGTAATAGAATATCAGTTAAAAAAGGTGACATATTCAACCTATTTAAAGAAGTCGTCACGCGTCCAAATCCGATGTCGATAGACCGAATGAAGACCGTCTCAATGCTCACAACCTAGGCGAGTGTGCCCGCTTAGGGTCTGGGCATTTTCCAAATGATTTCGGTATTGTAATCGTTTTAATATTTGTAATTTTCAGATGTTGACAAACGAGGAATTGTATATAAACTGCTATTCCGTATTGTGTTACCCTACCCTCAACTACCAAAAACGACCCCTGGTTGATAATTTTAATATACCTCAAAAATAAAATCAACTTCGTCAAATGAACACGATTTTTAGGAGCTTTTTTAGCCTCGTTGCGCTGTACCGCGACCCCACCACCCAACCACTCTCAAAACCGCTGGCCGCCTGGAATTGGTCGCGGAATGTAACTTGACAGACGACGAGGTTTGCGCGGTATGGTTCGTAGAGTGAGAAAGACAGTTTTTTTTTTTGTCAGCGGAAATAAGGCCTAAAATACATTGACATCACCCTGCCCTGCACCAAAACCCAACAGGCCTCCGTTCGAAGACGGCTGCGGTGGGGGACACATGCTCACGGCTCCTTACCCTCTCAATTCACCGCATCGCTTCACGCGCTCTCCGCTCCGAATCGGCTTAATTTTCAACAACTCATTACTTCACCACAACCTCATACGGCCTCCTACAAGCATAATTTTTTCTTTTTGCATAACCAACATCCATTGGGAAAGTAAGTACCATTAAAATGAATAATGATTATATATGTTCAACACCTTCAGGCCTTTTTATACTCAGTACTGTTGGCTCTGTGTGCTAGCGGTTAACCACAGCGATTCTTACCCAAAAAATCTGATCCATACACCAAACACAACAACCAAAACAGTTTTTAGGTCACAGTCTTACATCGGCCTGTATAAACACACCTTCACTTAATAAACATCTGAATATCAAAATCCATATCCCCTGTCTAAACTCGTTACAGCCTATAGAACCACCCCACGCAATACACACTTAAATACCGCTTATTCTTCAGTTCAATCGTCTAAACACAACTTTAACCTCGCACAGCCCCGGTGACGCTCACCTGCACACGGCCGCAGCTGGCTGTCTTACGTAAATATAAACATTGTACACGTGGTCTGACGTAAAGGTACAAGAAATACATCCACTTCGTGTGATCGTGCTCATTCCAAAAATTTCACTCCAAGATGCCTTCCCCCCCCTGCTGCATTGGGTAGGATTTTTAGTGTTGTAATATTCATTTTTGTACTATTACATAGACTAAATTTTTTATCCGGTGGCTTCTCACTTTCCAGTTTTAACATCCTATGTTGTCGGGGAAAAAGGTAGTTGTCCCAAACGTACGGCAGTGTAATCCCAAAATGTTCTTTCTCCTTTCTTGATCATATCATTTCTGTCAGTGACCTGCCTTTTCCGATATTAACCTTCATTCCCCCCTCTTCGCCCCCGGGTATGTTAATGCATGCCCCCAAAAATTTTGGGGGGTTTGCTTGCATTAATACGTTAAAGAATGCTCTCTTTTTTAGCAAAAACTCTTACTAGATTTTTAGATGTTTAACGTCTTGGCTTTTTAAAATTTCCCACGAATTTCTTGGCAAAACAAAAATAGGGTTTTGGGAAAAGGAAAGGGGCCTTTTTTTCCGGCTAGAAAGGGCCAACCCATTATACCTCGTGCTAGATCTTGGGTGTTCGAAATAAAACCCTTTACATCGTTGATATTGAAAAAGATCGTTTTTTAACAGCATCGATAAAAATTTTTTTAGCGTATCCCTATCCTTTTTATATTTTAAATCAAAATTTGGGGAAGGTCCCCTCTTCACTTTTTCAGCGTATGATAATTTTGTCGCTTTCTTTTCATGACGGGACCCTTTTAAATCAACGGCCCTTACTTTCCCCTCGCAACCCTTTTATTTGGGATTATTTTTAGCTTGTTTTGGGAAAAATGTTCCCTGTAACTTAACCCGTTTTTCCCCCAATTCGATTACTTTTAAAGGTATTGACAATCTAATTTCTGTGGCATG
>NW_023641108.1:2500-5000 GCF_015228065.2 Penaeus monodon | reverse complement strand
ATATATGAATATAATTTTAAATATAAAAATAATTAAAATATATATTTAAAAAATCGATGATAAAATTATATATATATATAAAAAATAAATATATATAAGTATAATATATAATAAAAATTATTATATAGTATTTTATATATAATTAAATGCAAATATATTATATGTTAAAATTTTAATAAGATATATATATATAAATAATTATATATATAATAATATATAAAATTATATATAAATTTATAAGTATATATAGATATATATATAATATATATATATATAAAATTTTAGTAATATAATATAATAAAATTATAATAAGTATTGATTAATATCTATGTTTACTTAAATATATATAATAAAATATAAATATATAATATAAAATATATGTATATAAATATATATAATGAATATATAATATGAATATATATTTGAGATATATATTATTTTTTATATAATATATACCCCAAAAAGTAATATATTATATATAAAAAATTTTTTATATATTTTTAATAATATAATAATAAAATAATATATATATATATATAATAAAAATATATGATATAGATATATTTATTATAAATTAATATATATAAGAAAATTAATTATATATATAAATATATTATTATATTTAAGAATATTAATATGAATTATATTATATATATTTTAAATATATTATTAGATAATAATAGATATTTAATATATATTATATATAGAATATAGAATATATATAATATATATAGAATTATAGATAATAAATATATATAAATATAAGAAAGATAAAATATATATATAATATAATATATATAGATATAGATATATAATATATAATATAATAAATAATATAATATATAATATATAATAAAATATTAATATATATATATTATATTATATTATAAGATATATATATATACATTATTACATAAATATATTATATTATTTTAATAACATATATATATATATTATATATATATAGTATATAACATATATTATATATATATATATATAATATATAAATATAATATAAATAATGAAAATATATTAGATATATAATAATATAATAGATAAAAATATAAAATAAGATAACATAATAATAAAATAGTTTATATAATATATTATATATAATATAATTATAAAGAATAACTTTAAAAAATTTTAAAAATAAAAAAATAATATATAATAATATATATATATAATAATATAACATAAAGAAAAAGAAAAAAAGAAAGAAATTTAAGTATCATACCAAGAGATAAACAAATATAGAAGAATATAATATATATACATAGTATAATATAGATTATATGATATTATATATAGAGTATAGATATAGCATAGATATATAATATACTAGATATATATATATATATATATATATAGCATATATATATAGATATAGATAATATAGACAATAATATATACATAATATATATATATATATAGATATATATATATATACAAAGTATATAATAAATATATATAGATATAAATATATAGATACATATACATATATATATATAACATATATATATAACATATATATATATATGAATATATATATATATATATATATATATACATATATATATATATATATACATATATATATATATATATACATATATATATACATACACATATATATTATATATATATATTGTGTGTATGTGTGCGCACGTGTGAGTGCTTGCGTTCATGTATGCTTTTATGTATGAATGTATCCATTTACACAAATAGGAAATTTACTTTCTCTGGTATATTTAGAATGGGTGCTTTGCCATTCATAGAGTAATGGGAATAGTGATAATAACCACAAATGCAGTGATTCATGTTCCTTATAATCTTTCTCTTTCTGCTTTCATGTTACTACTCCTTTTTCTTCTTTATTATTATGTTTTCAGTTTGTGTAATGATATTTTTGTCAAACAGGAGTACTCAGAGGAGATTGAACGTCTGCGCCGTGACCTAATGGCCATGAGGGAAAAGAATGGAGTGTACCTGGCCAATGAGAACTACCAGGAGATGATTACAACCATGGAGATGCAGGCACAAGAAATCACAGAGAAAATCAGCCACATTCGAGCCTTGGAGGAGGAGCTAGAGAAGAAGACTGTGAGTTTGCAATTTGTAGACTGTTGAATTGTTGCTGCAATATTACGGAGAATGTTTTATTTATTTATTTATTTATTTATTTTTTTTTTTTTTTTTTTTTTTTTTTTTTTTTTTTTTTTTTTTTTTTTTTTTTTGAGAGAGAGAGAGAGAGAATGGTAAGCTAGAGGATCAATAATGGTTTTACTATTTACAGGATCTGTTTACTGAAGTATCTGGTAAGCTTGAGGAAACACAGGAAAAGCTCGATACAACCAAGACTACTCTGTCATGTACTCAGAAGCTGTTGCATGACACAGCCCAAAAGCTGGATGAGCAGAAGTAAGCATTTATAGAATTTTAAATATATAATTTAGTGTTGCTAAGAGTGTTTAGAGTTAGGTGTGTGTGTGTGTGGTGT
>NW_023641107.1:5000-10769 GCF_015228065.2 Penaeus monodon | reverse complement strand
TGAGAAGTGTCTTTGCATGTGGCACACCCCCCCAAAACATTAACTGTGAAGAAAAATGACATATTACTAGGGTTACTGGGGAGTTTATTGATTTATCCTTTTAAAAATCGCTGACACCCCTAAAATGCTAAAAAACTTGTTCACTAAATAAGGGTTTTTTTGGAAATACTTTTTTGCGTTTAACTTGTTTTTTTAAATTTGAACATACTAAAAAAAAAAAGGTGTGTGTTCGCATATGCATATGAGGGGGGGGGATGTGCAGAAATCCCCCGGGAAAAGTTGGGAACCACCGCTCTAGTTTCATACCCCCATTAAAAAAAATTAAAAACTAAACTCGCTAATAATTTTCATTGAATGCTGTACAATGCCAAAATTAGTATTACACCTAATGTACGGGTTTTGGGTGTTGTATGTGTGTGTGTTGTGTGTGGGTGTGGGGTGTGTGTTTTGGGGTGGTGTGTGGTGTGTGTGTGTGTGTGGTGGTGTGTGGTGTGTGTGCGCGCGCGGGTATGTGTGCGCGCTTGCGTGCGTGTGTGTGTGTGTGTGTGTGTGTTAGGCATATAAATACTCAAAATTGTTTAATCCAAAAATCAAGGAAATTTTACACCAAAGTGAGCGTAATCAAAAATGGAAAATATTTGATTACCCGACCCCAAAAAATTCCCGGAGACAGAGAGAGAGAGAGAGAGAGAAGAGAGAGAGAGAGAAAGAGAAGGAAGAGAGAGAGAGGAAAAGGGGGATGAGAGAGAGAGAGAGAAAATAGAGGAGGAGAGGAAGAGAATAAAAAAAAAAAGGGGAAAGAGAGAGAAGAAAGAAGAGAGAGAGAGAGGGAGAGAGAGAGAGAGAGAGAAGAGAGAAGGAGAGAGAGAGAAAGAGAGAGAGAGGAGAAAGTTATAAAGGGGGAGAATTAAGAATGTGCGAAAGGGCCATGCTCCGAATGGATCTATGAAAAACCGAATTTTTCTTATAAAAAGACCCTTTATTAGATTTTTCACAACGGCGAACTTTGGGTTTCGACTCTTGGGTAAAAATCCAAACAACTCTTACGAGGGAAAGAAAGCAAATGGAAATGAAAAGGAAAATTACATTATATAAGGGGAAAGGGAATTTTGAAGGCAACAAAATGGGATTAAGTTTTTTTGGTGGGGTATAAAGGGGTGATTAGGATATCTCAGTAGGGGCAGTTGACATCACAGGAATAATAAAGCCATGGAGAGAGATAAAGGGGAAGATATAACCCGTGGATTTATCGAACAGCCGTGTCAAACCCGCGTTCCTGCGACCGTAAGGGGTTAGAAAGAAAACACTTTTTTAGATACATAAGTTATGAAAACCGTAGAAAGGGAAAAAAAATAGTTCCTAAAATAAAATGTAGAAAGGAACGTGAAATACTAGACGAAAGTGAAGGGTTTTGGGATTGCCAATTTAGATTTTCCAGAGTCATTGGAAGGGGGACTGAAAAGGAAAAAAAAAAACGAATAGAAAATTTTAAAAAAAATATATTTCTGAAAAAAAACAGCCCCGGTTTGAAATAAGATTTTGAAAGGGGACTAAAAAAAAAAAAATATTGCAAAAAAAAAACTCTAAAAACAAAAGGGGTCGGGTTTTGAAATAGGTTTTAGAAAAAAACATAAAAAGAACAAAGACTTGGGTAGCGACCACGGTAAGAATAATACTTGAAAAAAAAGAGCATCAGGAAAACCCTTTTTTAACAAGAAAAGGGAAATTAGATCCAAAATCGAATGCAAATGGAACCTCAAGAGAATGATGAGAAGGGTAAAAAAAAAACTGGTCTGGGGTTATTTGGTGAAGAAAAAGACGGATTAAAAGTCGTTTCAACCCACAGTATTTTTACGCAGGGGAATTTGGGCGGAATATGAGAAAGAAAGAAGCCCAGTAAAACAAACTGAATTTATGAACTTTTTGTAAGAAGATTAAAAATGCAAACCCAAAAAAGGCGAGAGGTGGTTTTGGAAAGGGGAACGGAAACTTATTTGTCCCGTCCTGGACATGGCCCTAAACGCTCATGATTTATTGTGCCTGAATTCCCCTTTGATGCGAATTGTAAAGGAAAAAACGTGGCATACAGGGCACGTAAAATAGCGAAAACACGGTTAAAAGTATTGTAGGAAAATGTAGGTGTTTACACTTTAAATTTTTAGTATTTAAACTACCGCCTTTTTAAAACCCCCCGAAACTAAACATTCACGGTTACCGTAAAAAAAAAGAAAATTTTTTAGGAGAGTGGGCCAAAAGATTGAGCTGGCTGAATTTGAAGCCAGAGTAATACGTAATGTTTATTTATATTGATGGGGATGACGAAAAAGGAGAAAAACAAAAACAAGAACAAAAAAAAGGGGATGATGATCAATAACAACTCCAATACAAAAAGCAAAAAAAAAACAAACAAAAAAATAAAAGCAACAGCAAAAAAACATAAAGACTTATTCTTTTCCCCTTTATTTTACAAGGGGTCAGTTGCAAGCTCTCCCATTATTTCAAATGCATCAGAATCCCAAAACCCCATTTAGAATCAACAGGGAGTGTCTTCAGTTTATTTCGGTTTAAATTTGTTTTGTATTGCCTAATTTTTTATTATTGTCTTTTTATGTTCTTTGTATATCACTGTTATTATTATTTCTATAATTTTTTTTTGTTTGGATATTGATATTAAATTATTACCAAAGATTGGTAGGGGATGCTTTTTACTTCCTTTTTTATAATCAAATTACGTTTTTTGTTTGTGACTGTAGTTTATCATTTTTATTGACATTTACTAACATTATTATTATTATCATTATAAATTTTTAAACAGGGGAGGGGGATGGAAAAGGGGGAAAGGGAGAGAGAGCCGAGAGAAAAGGAAAAAAAAAGGGAAGGGGGGGGGGGGAAAGGGAAGTGGGGGGGGCAAATTATGACTTTAAAGTTGGACGAGAGAGTGAATTTCGGAAGAATTTGGAGGGGAGAGGAGGTGGCAGAGCGGGAAAGGGGAAAAGGGAGAGAGGGGGGAGAGAGAAAAGAAAAAGGGGGAGGGGGGGCGAGAGGTAAACGGAGGCGGGTGAAAAAAGGAGGAGAGTATTTATACGAAACGGCTAGTTATTATTGTGATAATTCTTATGACTATTGCTATTTTGTATTTTCTTATTATTATTATCATCATCATCATCATTCATATCATCATCACATCATCACATCATCCTCATCACATCATCATCATCATCATCATCATTTTTATTATTTTTATTACTTTATTATTATTTTTATCATTATTATTATTATTATTATTTTTTTATTATTATTTATTAATTATTGTTATTATTAATTATATTTTACTATTATTATTTTTATTATTTTTTATTATTCTATTATTTTTATTATTTTTATCATTATTTTTTTTTTTTCATTATTTTTATTGGTTTTTTTACATTATTATTTTTTTTATCATTATTATTTTATTGTTTGTTATTTTTGTTATATTATTTATTATTTTTTTTATTTATTTATTAATTTTATTTTATTTATTTTGTTACTATTTGGATTATCAAGATCATCATAAATTCTACTACATTTTCTTATCATGTTTTTTGTATCTATAAATCTATTTTTACTGTATAATTATGAAGATACTGAGGATAAAAGTAAGACCATAATGACTGCACTACATCACTAAAAAAAAAAGAGCAAATAAACAGACAAAAAAGAAAAAAGAAAAAAAAGGGGGAGAGACTGACAAAAGGACAAAAAAGAAAAAAGAAAGAGAGAGAGGAGAGAGAGGAGAAAGAGGAGAGGAGGAGGGTGAGGGAGAAGAGAGAGAGAGAGAGAGAGAGAGAGAGGGGAGAGCATCAAGATTTTCACAGAATTTCAATTATATATCAAATGCCCATTTCTAAGTAATTTGTGTACAAGTTACACACACACACACACCAGACACACACACATACACACACTCTTGCGTGTGTGTGTGTGTGTGTGTGTGTGCATATACAGTACATATTTTCATTGTACCATATATAAAAACGGGTTACGTACCCAATATAAAATAGTCAGTGACCACCGCTCATATTGCCTCACCTGATTTTTTTTTTTTTACGGGAAAAAAAACGAATCTTACCAACATCCGCACAATATTTTCAGTATTCATCCCAGCAGATCGTCAACGCATCATTTAGACTCATGACTCATAAACACTAACGGTGTGTGCCTGCATTATCTTCACACATTGCCAAATATCTCATTTAGAACCACCAGTCCTGCGCATTTAAAAATTGCCACAACAAACCGGTGCATAATTCAAAGGACAATAGAGGGAATGTTGTCATTTTAAACAGATATTACTCTGCCCAAAATTAACATTCAGCCAGGCACGAGGGCTGAAGACTATCAGGGCGGAGGTAATGCAATTGTTTTTTTTTTAACGTGGGTTATTATTAACTCCCTCTCTCTCTCTCTCTCTCTCTCTCTCTCTCTCTCTCTCTCTCTCTCTCTCTCTCTCTCTCTCTCTCCTAATCTTCTGTCTATCTCTGTATCAGTCAATCAAAATATATATATATATATATATATATATATATATACACACACACACAACACACAACACCCAACACACCATATATATATATGTATATATATATATATAAAATATATATATATATAATATATAAAATATATATATATATATATATACATATATATATGCACACACACACACAAACACACACCCACACCCACACACAGACACACACACACACACACACACACACACACACACACACACACAACATATTATATATATATATATATATATATATATATATATATAGTATATAAAATATACTCACAAATACATTAATTCACCGATGAGGTATCTGACGAACTCCTTAGCGCCATGTTAGCTGGGTCTTTATACTGGGGTGGCTGACCTGATCTTTCCTCCGGGGTGTAGTTGGGTAGGTAA
This sequence comes from Penaeus monodon, assembly GCF_015228065.2. Lineage (NCBI taxonomy): Eukaryota > Metazoa > Arthropoda > Malacostraca > Decapoda > Penaeidae > Penaeus > Penaeus monodon. The sequence continues at coordinate 5,818 of NW_023641107.1, read as the reverse complement.
TCATTATTGGTGGTTCACAACCCATTCTCATATCAAACGATATGAGATGGTATTGCGGTATTCTAGATTTGACTTAACCAATATATGCAAATCCGTGCAAACCCAACATACATTAGGCAATGTAAGTGCATGTGTGTATATTTGAGTGTGTCTGTGAGTGTGTACACATTATTTTTTTTTACATCATTTTGGTTATCTTAGTATTCCAATTGTTGTTACCTTCATTAATGTCATTATCATCTAAAATAATACTCCACATGGAGGGTTATCAATAATTTGTTTATTTTTATTTATATTTATTGCATTTGTTGTAAGTGACTTAATGTTTTCTTGATAAAAGACTTTTCAATTTTAATACCAAGAATACATTACCAGAAGCATTTTTTCACGTGTAGGAATATATGGGTATGATAAGTAAAAGAAAAATATTTTTCAAAAGCTTTCATGTAGCTTGTCATAACTGATGTATTTTTTCCGCATATGTACAGCAATTGTCTGCTGTTTATGAATGTTGAGTCTAAGAATCAAATCAAAATAATATTTTGCAACCGAGACATGTTCACGAAATGGAAGAGAGATGGCGAGACATACACAGCGAAATCTAACATTAACATATACCATCTGTACACTTTTAAATGTTCGTGAAGAATTTAATATCCACACGTTATTACATTCCATTTGCCATCAGTAAATAGTTATCCCATCTGTGATTACAATATCAGTCTTAACAATTTCTCATATAGCAATCAATATCCTTCGAACCATGCATAGCACATGCTGTGATGTGACTCCCTTTCCTATCACTAGAAAGAAGGGAG
>NW_023641107.1:0-2500 GCF_015228065.2 Penaeus monodon | reverse complement strand
CCTTTGATTTATAACGAGGAAGCTGGGTCAATTTAAGATGGTCATTACGGTCAAATAATATCGTGATTGTCGATATAATATATGTCTTGTTCGAAGCTCGTCATTTACCTTCTCATGTACGCCTCACACCATAAATTCAAGGGGAAGTTATGCCGGGTATTCATAACCATTCCTCAGGCTGAGAGTTTGCACGTGGGCTGTGCGAGGTCGACAGAAAAACCTGAGACCTGACCGAGTCGATACCAGACTACTGGTACAAGAGACCGAAAGAGACCGTTACCAGCTGCAGGGCCTATTCTTCACCCAGTATCCTCGTCTCCGCGGTAGATGAAACCCCCAGCAGAAAGGCCAATGAATGGAGGGGAGTGAATCCTACCTGCCAGAGACACGAGAACCATTTGATCGCTCCTCTTCAATGAACTTCCACAACTGGAGTACCTTCTCAGCTGAAGAGAGGGCGGAGTTGTCAAGTCTGGTTCTTTAAGGGAAGTCTAGAGGGCGGAGTTGTCAAGTCTGGTTCTTTAAGGGAAATCTAACCATTTTTCCAGCGTCAATATAGCCCTTTTAGGCTTGGTTAGCAAAAGACGTAAATTTTATGGTAATAAATAGTTCACATGCCATACAGGGCAATATGTATTTAAGATAACAAATGTGGCCTGCGCCCTACGATTTCTGTGTATTTGAGGGTTTCATACAACATGCATTATATATGATTATGTAATATGTGACTGTGATTCTTTTTTTATTGTATTAAAGGTTAATTACGTTATATATTTTGTATTAAAGGTTAATTACGTTATATACTATATGCCAATGGATCAGAGATATGCGAGTAATGATCGAAGTAGAGAATATTATAAGAAGTAATAGGGGATTTTTGCATAAAATTAATTGGTAAGACTTTATGTGAGTTTTGATTAAATTATGATAATCGTCTGTTATTTTTTTGTGTGAGCTTCAATAAAGTTAACTAAATCATATTGTTTCTATTGTATCTTTAACTTATCCTCAAGTAAAAAGTTGAAATGTTTACAGTACAAATTTCGCTTAGAGGTTATAATTGAAATATTTTCATATTCATAAGATTTATTTAATCATTCACATAGACTGAATATGAGTCTGGTTTTAAACTTATTCTTTTCAGGAAAAGTTTATCCTGTTAAGAGAAAGACATGAATACCAAGGGTTAAACAGCCCCACCACTACAAAGCGTTTTCATATGCAGAATTTAAAACCAATTCTCAAAGATTCACAGTGGTTATTGGTTGATTGATTGTTTATTTAAAATTATCTGTCGCGTCAACAGCTATGGTCATTAGCGGCGAATACCATGTAATAGTATTTGGGAATAGATTGTCAAGACATCAACCGGAGGGTGAACTGATGGCAACCACATGCTAGTCAATAGGGAACGTGTCAGTACAATAAAGCCGCGACCAAAAGTAATACCGGAATTTAGGTAGTATATTATTTTTTTCAATTTACGTATGTGGTACAGGCGTAAACTTAGTCACATGACCACGTCGCCTGGGTCAACATCCGGCCGCCATCTTGGAAGCAGACCATATAGCTAGAATTTTGCAGATATACAAAATTCACTTCCTGCGCATCCCATGTTACTAGGCCACCCACGAGCGCATGTCCTTGAAGAAAGTAAAATTGTTTGGGATTCGCTCTACTTATCTCGGTGTTGTATATCTTCCACCACTCGAGCAGTTACATATCCCCTCTCCAGTGCAGAACCTTTCGCGTATCCTCGAGTATTGATTTTGCAAACTTGTATACTTTTATGAATCAGTAAAAGGAAATGTCATTTGAGGATCCTGCACCAGATTTGTTGTCAATGCCGTAGATAAGATAACAAGACAAATATTTGCCCGTTGAAGAAATACATTCATTTCTGGGTACGTTCAAACAAACCTCTTAGATATGCTTTGTAAGACCTTCATCCTAGGCTTTCGAATAAATACATGGTCCGTACTTCATTCCACTGGTAATCTTGTGATTATATTTAAACTTATTGATTTATTTGTATATTCTGCTGCTGACAACCTTGCCCATTTGCATTAACTTATGTTAAAGTTAAAGGTGTTTCTTTTATGAGTCTTCAACTTCTGTCTTCTCCTGACTGAACTTTAATTAATACTTTTGCATGGTGATGAGTAAGTGTGTATCTATGTACTCGCTAAACTGCCAGGGCTCGAATATGCAATATTCGAGCCCAGTTATCGAATAGTGTATAAGTACAAACATACACACACACACACACACACACAACACACACACACACACCACACACACACACACACACACACAACATATATATATACTATATATATATATATATAATATATATATATATATATATATATATATATATATATATATATTTATTATATATAGTGTATATTATATATGATAAATATATATAAATATAATATATATATATATATAGATATAGATATATATATATATAATTTTAAAAATATAAAAATTTTTT
>NW_023641106.1:0-10771 GCF_015228065.2 Penaeus monodon | reverse complement strand
GGGAGAGTGAGAGAAGAGCAGGCCCCAGGGAACAACATTTGGGAGGAATAGGCAGGTACAGGATGAGACGGAACGGGTATGGGGGTACCAAGGAGGGATCCCACTAAAGGGGAGGGACCAAACAGGAATAGGAAGAGGAAAACCCAAGGGGGCCAAGGGTAGAGGAGGAGACATGGCAGGAGAAAGGAATGGGCACGGGGCTGGAATGGTAGTTCAGAGGTACCCCTCACCCATGCACAAAGATCATCCTAAGCAAAGGAAGATCTTTTGTCCCAGGCCCCCCATCCCCTCGCCCCCTTATAGAGAATTTAGTTTCTTCTTTGGAAAGGCTAGAAAAAGATATTAATTCTAGGTTTCAACATCCTCTCCCAGGGGCGGACCCCCCATTAGAGAGAAACAAAACACGTCTACCCCCCCAACTCCCAAGATTTATGACTAATACTTGTCCCCCTAGAAAGATTCCAGGTTTGAAAGATAAAATAAAAGAATAAGAGGCCCTGGTAATAAATGCAAATAAAAAGAAGTAAGGCCAAATTTAACATGGAAAAAAATCAAAGCTTTGGAGGAGCTAAAAGCAGACCCAAATATTGTAATAAAAAAAGCAGACAAGGAGGGTTTGCACTGGTAGTGCTTAAGACAGAGAGCTATAGAGCTATGGGACAGGCACACCTAAGGGACACGAATACTTTTTAAACTTTTATCCAACCCACAGGAAGAGCGCAGAGAGTGGAGGCAGAAAGCAGATTGCTAGTAAGCAGGTTCTACTGTTAGAATCACCAACAGGGAAGAGATCTAGTTTCACGGCAGCACAGAGGGACGCCCTTTTAGCCCATAAGCCAAGCTTTCCCCCACTGGTACATACTCCCCAAAACACATAAAAAGCTAGATGAAGAGATAGGGACAGGGCCAGGGGGGCCCAGTACTAGTGGCTGCTGTGCACCTACGAGACCAGTAGACAGGTTACTAACTACCTTTCTCTCCCCCTGTTAGAGCTTCTCCCAGAAAGGCTGCAAGACACAAACCCTTTTCTGAGGAACTCAGAGAGGCACCGAAATTAGAAGGAGAGACTTACCTTTTCTCCCTTTTACATTGTGTTTTATTTTTCTATCCCACAGGAAGAGGCAGCTGGGTAGTGGCGAATTTTTTGAAAAAAATTTTGGGGAATACAAGGTCGGTTTAAAGAATGTACAAAAAAAGGCCCCCCCCCCCATACCAAAAAGGAAGCCCTTTAGCAATCCTTACCGGGGCATTACTGAGGTTGATAATAATACTACCAAAAAAATGAAGGTCGGGAATAGGAGCCTCATATATGGGAGTGGCGAATTTTTGTACATTGAGATAGAACCTAAAGGAAGAAAAGAAAAAAAAAACCGCTTTATTTAAGATATTTGGGTATATTTGGAGTGTTTCCCGGGGACAGAGGAAGAACTTAAAAATACTAAAGAGGGCCTCAAACCCGTTCCACCCGGATCTAAAATTTACGGTTGAATTGATAAAAAAAAAATTACCTTTTTTTGATACACTGGTATATGTTGGGAAGGCTTCCGCAGACAACGTGTTCCCTAAACTTCAAAACTTTACCCAAATTTACACTTCCCTCGGCCCCACCCAAATCTAAAGAAAACCTCCCTTTCTCACAAGGAATCAGGGTTAAAAGGGTTTTAAACACCCCCGAACACCGGAGAAGGACTGAAGGAAATGGTAGGTTTTTTCTGAGCGCTAGGAAACAGATTAATTTTCCCCCATGCTTATTCCCCGAAAAAATAGCAAAAACACTGCGCGAGTCGATCAAAAGAATCGGGAATGGACACAAGAAAAGGCAGGGACACACCATGGGAGGCCAGGGAAAAAGGGCCCTCCCCCTGATAGCATGGAGGAAAGACAGGACCATCGCGAGAGCAATAAGGCAGATCCCACCCCCTTTGCCAGAGAGGACGATTGCACATGACGGGGGGAAGGGGCTCCCAGGTCATTTTTACAAAAAAGGTGCCGAGAGGCCCCAGGAATTTCCGAGTACCCCTGAGAGTAACTACCGCGGGGGGGAACGAGGGGAAAGCTACGCAAGGGCCCCCCCCCCCCCCCCCCCCCCCCTACCCCCATTTACAAAATACACAGAGATTAAGGATTGAAAACAAAGCTTGAGGGAAAAAAAGAAAAAAAAAAAAAGCCAAAAAATTACCTTTCTTGGAAAACCCTATTTTTAAAAAAGAAGACAGAAATAATCCATGAATAAGATAAAAAAAGAAGGGGAAATATGCCCCTTTTTAATAGAAAATATTAAAGGAACCTTTTCCCCCCCTACCCCTATAATATGATACAAACATCCTATCTAATATATATATAAAAGGGGTTGGGAAAAGGAGTTATTGAACTACTCCATAAGTAAAACAATTAAGATAAAAAGGGAAAAAAACTGTTAAGATTTTTATTCAGAGAACATTTTTATTTATTGAAAATTTAAATTCCAAACATAGATATCTGATCTTTGATACATAAATATACCAGTCGCGATACCCACGGGTGGAGAGGTAGGTCAGTTACGAGAAAAACCAAAAACCGAGAGGAACGAGGGGACGTACATACGTTTTCTCCCCCCCCCCCCACCTCTCTGTTATACCCCCCCTGGGCTTGGAAAATTTAAGAAGCTACAGGGGAAAGAAAAAGGAGGGAAGTAAGAAAACAAGGAGAAACAAGAAGAGTAATCATGAAGGGAAAGGGGGCAGAGACGGAAAAAAATTAAGCCGATATAAAAAAAACACGGAAAAACCCAAAAAAGAGTCGGAAAAGCAAGGAAGCAAAACCGTAAAACCAACCCCGAGCACAATCCCAGAAAACAGAATTAACAGAACACCCCCGTTTTAAAAAAGAAACGAGAGGACACTAAAAAGAGAGATGAAAGAAAAATTATAAAAGAAAAGGGAAAAGGTCCCCCCTTTTTTTGAGAAAGTAAATAACGAGGGGAGGGAAGGGAAAAACAAGAAGGGAAATAAAGATAGGTATAAGGAATGGAATACGGGAGTGTGCCGTAGCGTGGGTGTTAAATTTTATAATTGGGGAGGAGACGCTTTGTATGTGGGTGTGAGGGGGGTTGTATGGGAAGCAGGAGTTTTTAGAGTTAGAGAGGGGAGTTAGTGGAAGTGTGTGGGGGTTGAATAATAGGTGTAATGGTGTGATGTGAATGAGAATAGTGTAGAAAGAGAATAATGTAGTTTTTTTGTAAAGGGTGGAAGTGAGATAGTATGCAAGGTGTGGTTTTTAGAAGAGGGGTTTTCGGTGAAGTAGGGGAAATTTGGGATAGGGTTTGAAATTATAGAAAGGGGAGTGGGGGTGGAGAGTGTTAAGTGACAGGGGATGGAGGGATGAGTGATGTGAGAGGATGGGTAGAGGATGAGTGTATGGGGGATGTAGTTTGGTAGGAAAGGGGAGGTGAATGAGAAAAAATAGTGTATATGTATAAAGATATGATGAGTAGGTGAGGGAGGTAGAATGAAGTAGGGGGAAGTGATGGGGGAGGTTTAGAATAAAATTTTTGGGGGAAAGGGTGATATTTTGAGGTAAAGATGGTTTTGCAGGGTTTTTATAGGAAAATGGGGGAGGGGAGGGGGGTGGGGGGGAGGCAGGGGTAAGTATGGGCATATGTGAGAGGGAGTTGTGGTTTGATAGGGTAGGAAAATTTTAAAGGTAGGGTTTGTGAAAGAAGGAATTGTTTTTTGATGGTGTTTTGGATGTGAGTATAGGGGTGGGGGGGATGTATGGTTGTGTATGTAGAAGTGATAAGGGGAAAGGGAGGGGTTAAGGAATAGGAGGTAAAGGGTTAGATAAGTGAAAGGGGAGGGTGGGGGTAGGTTTTTTAGAGAATGGGTAGGATAGGGAGTGGAATGATGTAGGGGGGGAAAGTATTGATGGGGGTAGAGGGATATGTGGGAATAGAGAATTTTTGGGGTTATGTGAAGTTAGTGGGGAGGGGAGATGATGTAAAAGGTATGTATTTTTTTAAAAAAATAAATAAAAGGTGAATGGTGGGAGAGGTATAGGTTTTGGAGGGGGGGAAGTGGGGGGGGTAATGGGTATGTGAAGTGGTAGTGGTTAAAAGGTAAGCAGGGGATGGGGGGCATGGGGTATAATATGTGATGGGTAAGGTTTTAATGGGGGGTTTGTGGGTAGGAAGGGTTAATGAAGAGTTTTGTGTGAAATGAAATGAAGATAGTATTTTTTGAGATATAAAAAAAGAGTAGTGGTGATGGATGAATGTTTTATGATGGGAGATATTTAAGGTGAGGGGAAGAAAAAGGGGAGTGGTTTTTTTAAGTAGGGGGGGAGAGGAGATGGGGGAATGGGGGGATATATGTGGTATGTAAAATGAGGGGTGTGTGAAATTTTGGGGAAATGTGATAAGTATTTTAATATGTTAATGGAATGGTTAGAGATTGGAAGGGGAGGGGTGAAGTGAAGAGTAATGTTTTAGTGTGAGGTGAGGGTAAAAGGGCAGGTGTGGCTGGGGTGGAAAAATGTTGGGTGGAAGGGGTTAGGGGGTGTGTGGAGGGTAATGGGTAAAGAAATGGGTATGGGTAATATTTTTGAATATATAAGATATATGAGTAGAGTAGAATAAATTAGTAGGGTGAGTGTGGGGATATGTTTTTTTGGGGGGAGAAGGGTTTAATACTGGTATGTAAGAAAAAGGTGTAGGGGGTTTTTTACTGATGGTGGGTGGAGTGAGTAGGGGGAAGTGGTAATAGGGGGGAGAATATGTAGGTGGGGGGGGGGGATGGGGAATGAATGGAAGTAGGGGGGTAGAGATGGTGGATAGGAAGTGTAGGTAGGGGGTAAGGGATGGAGGTTTGAAGGAATGAGGGAGAAGGAGAAGATGATAGGTTATGGTAAAAGAATTGGGAATGTGGGGTAGGGTTATGGTGGGGTAGTAGTGTTAGATAGGGGTTTGGGGATATAGGGTGTAGTGAGAAGTAAAATGAAGATAATAGGTTTAAAAGATAGGATATTGTATAGTGAGGTATTTAGGGGAGGGGGAGTTAGGAAAGGAAGGTAGGGCAAAGGGGAAGGAGGCTACAATTTTTGGGTGAAGGGGTTGTGGGACAGAGGTATGGGGGAGAGGGGGAGGCTTTGCTTTCACTTGGAGGTGGAAGGGAAGGCTTAGTGCATAGTTGGGGTTTATTTGAAATGTGTACATGGTTTGGGTTCAAATGGGTATAGGAGGTAAAGCAGGTAAAATTTTTACACACAGGGGAAACAGAAGGGCACATTTTTTTTTATGGTATGGGGGAATTTAAGGGGTTGAAATGGAATTTTTGATTTTTAGAGTAAGTAAAAGGGAGTAGAAAGATGTTGGGAATAGGAGAAAAGGGTTTTAAACTTTAAATTATGAAAAAAGATGAGAGAAGGGATAAAAAAAACGGAAAACCCAAAATTTAGGTTTTATGGGGGTCTGAGCAAGTATAACAGTTTAGGGAAAGAAGTTTCAGAAGTAATTTAAAGGCCATGCTATAAAAAGAAATTTCAAGGGCCCAACAAAAAACAAAAAAAAAAAGAAAAAAATAAATGGGAAAAAAGAACACAGAAATTACCCGGCACAACCCACGATGGGAGGCCCAGAAGCCAGGAGCGGCGAGAAGGGAAAAGGAACGAGGGGAGAAAAAGAGCGGCGAGAGGGGAAAGGAACGGGGGGAGCACGGAACCCCCCCACCCACTTCCGAATGGGCTCCCCCCCCCCCGGGTTTTTTAAACAAGGAGGGAAGAGGACCCTTTTAAAGGGGAGAGAAAAAACCCCGCACAAGGCCCCCGGAAACCACAAAAAACAGGAGGGGAAAAAACCCCGGGAGGGGAAGGGGAAACAACCCAAAAGGGGAAAAAAGGGAAGGAAGACCTTGGGGGGGGGAAAGGAGGGGGGTAATAAGGCCGGGAGGAGGGGAAGGAAAAGGGGGGGAAAGTGGAAATGTTTTGGGGGTTTTTAAAAAGGGGAAAAGGTTTTGTAAAAGGGAAAAAGGATAGGAGGAAATTTTCCCAAATATGGTTTTGGGAAAAATACATTTAGGGGAAAAAGGGGGGAAATCCCCAATAGGAAAGAAAGTTGGAAGAAAAGAAAGAAAAAAAAAAAAAATAAAAATAAAAGAAAAAATTACCCCCAAAAAAATTTAAAAACCAAACCAAAAAACCCCAAAAAAAAAACCAACAAAAACCCAACCAAAAATTAAAAAACCCCCTTTTCCCTAAAAAAAAAAAAAATAAAAGGGAAAAAAACCCAAAAAAACCCCAACAAAACAAAAAAAACCCCTTACCAACAAAACCCCCCAAAAAAAAAAAAACAACCACCAACCAAACCAACCAACCTCAAACCCAACAACAAAACCAAAACCCTAAAAAAAAACCCAACCCCAACCAAAAAACCAAAACCAAAACCAAAAAAACAAACCCAAAACAAAACCCCAACCCGAACCAACCAACCTAACCCTAACCCAAAAACAACCCAACCAAACCCAAACAACAAACCCAAACCAACCAACCTAAACCCTAACCAACCAAACCACCAAACCCAACCGAACCAAAAACCAACCCCAAAAAAAAACCAACCCAACCCAAAAAACCAACCCAAAAAGGAAACCAACCTAACCAACCCAAAAACCCAACCGCAAACCCAAAACCAAACCCAAAACTAAAACGAACCAACCGAACAAACCCAAACGAACCAACCCCAAACCCCAAAACCAACCAACCAACCCCAAAACCTAAATAACCACCTAACCAAACCTAACAAACCAACCCAAAACCAACCAACCAACCAACCAACCAAAACCAACCAACCCTAACCCAACCTTTTCCCAAACCAACCCCTAAACCAAACCCAAAACCAACCTAACAAAAACCCCCTAACCAACCTAAAACCAACCTAACCTAAACCAAACCCCCAAACCCCAAACCCTAAAACCTAACCAAACCTAACCTAACCAACCCCAAAAACCCTAAACTAAACCTAACCTAAAAAAAACCTTAACCTAACCTAAACTGGGGTTAAAACCCCCCCTTGGGACGTCCCCCAAAGTTTCAACCGGCCCTAAAAACCAGGTTAGAGTGGCCCGAACCTTACCCATGGTGGGGTTTGGCAAGGGGATAACCCACGCGGGGGGGACGGGCCCGAAAAGGAAAAAAAAACCAACCCAAACCCAACCAACCAACCAACCAACCAAAACCAACCGAAAACCAACCTAAACCAAACCACCCCCTAACCCCAACAACAAACAAAAAAACACCGGAAAAAAAACCACCAAAACCCTAACCTAACCAAAAAAACCGAACCAACCTAACCAACCAAAACCGAAACCTAAACCCAACCAACCCAACCTAACCAACCAACCAACAACCCCAATAACCAAAACCTAAACCAACAACCAACCAACCTAACCCTAAATAACCTAAACCCAACCACCTAACCTAACCTAAAAAACCCAAAATAACCTAACCCAAACCAACCAACCTACCTAAAACCAAAACCAACCTAACCCCTAAACCTAACCTAAACTAACCCCCTAACCAAACAACCCCCAAAACCTTAAAAACCCAACCTAACAACCTAAAACCTAACCAACCTAACCAAAAACCCAACCTAAACCAACCTAATATAAAAAAACCTAAAAAAACCCAAACTAACCTAAAAACCAAACCTAACCCCTTTGCTCATTGTGTCAATTCGTTGCTTTTTCCCCCTCCCCCCCCCCAAAAAAAAATGAAGGGCCTTTTGGGTTTGTTTGCATCAGTACATCATGGCGAATGGCAAGGGAAGCTAATAAAAGTAAAAAATAGTAATGATGATATTAATTTTTTTGCAAAGTGGAACCATTCGCAAAAATTGGTATATCACTATCATTAATAATATGCTAAATTATTTAATTTTTTACCCTCATTTAAATTTCTAAATATAAATTTTTTCATATTTTATTTTTTCATTACTATTTCTATTATTTTTTTTTATTATTAATTTTTATTACTATTAATATTATCTTTTAATAATTTTATTATCATCAATATTTAAAATTTTTTTTAAATCGAGTTGCCTTTTACGGTTTTTGAAGAATGATCGAGGCAAGTTCGGAAAAGCGACGAACGGACAAGTTGACAACCCGCCGTCATAAGTCTTTGAGGTTGTGCAAAGGGGGGTCTTTTGTGCGGCAAGCGGTTTATTTCGAAGGTTCGGGCGTCGAGATATGGTAAAGGGGACCATGAAAAAATTTTTTCGAGTCGTTGCAGTCGAATTATACAAATCATATTATAATTTTTTTAGTATATTTTTTTTCTATTTTATTTGATATCATTTTTATGGAATTATTGGGAGCGTTAGAGCTTTTTTTTTTTTTTTTTTTTTTTGTATCAAGAATATTAAATTTTTATTTCCACATCATTATCATTATCATTGCGAAGGTTGGGAGCGTCGGAATGGGATGAGGGACCCTGAAATCTGTTTTGAGTCGCTTGCAGCGTATTATACAAATATTTTTATCATCATTTCATTAGTATCATTATTTTTCTATTTTCATTTTTATACATATATGGAATTATTGGGGGGGGGAGCGTTAGTAGCGTTTTTTTTTTTTTTTTTTTTTTTGTATCAAGAAAACATATAAATTTTTATTACCACTATCATTATCATTATCATTTCGAAAGGGTTGGAGGTCGAGATAGGTATGAGTGGACCATAAAGTTTCGAGTCGCTGCAGTCGATATTATACAAAAAACATTTTTATCATCATTTTTGTTAGTATCATTATTTTTTTATTATCATGTTGATATCATAAGTATGGTAATTTTTGGGGGTTGTAGGTTTTTTTTTTTTTTTTTTTTTTTTTTATCAAGAATATTAACTTTTTACCACTATCATTATCATTTTCATGCGAAAAGGGTTTGGAGCGTCGAGAATGGTAGAGTGGGCCCTGAAACTGTTTCGAGTCGCTTTCAGTCGATATTTACAAATAAATATTTTCATCATTTTCATTGTATCATTATTTTTTTATTTTTATTGTTGATTCATTATTATGGTAATTATTGGTGGTTTTGTAGCTTTTTTTTTTTGTATCAAGAATAATAATTTTTATTAGCACTATCATTATCATTTATTTTGTTATTGTCGTAATTGTTTTTTTTATTTTATAATTTTTATTAATATGTTATTATTAATTGTTATCCATAATATATATATATAATATATATATAAATTTTTAAATATATATATATATATATTATATATAATATATATATAATATATATATATTATATATAATATATATAATAATAATAATATATATATATTATAATATAATATAATATATTTATATATATATATATATATATATATTTTAATATATGTGATATCAAAATTAATAATAACAAATTAATAATAAATAACAAAAACCCAAAAAAATTACGAAATAAAAAGTGATAAGGTTTGGGCTAATAAGAAAAATTTGATTTTTGATACAAAAAAAAAAGCTATAACACCACCAATAATTACCATAAAATGATATCAACAAAAAATAGAAAAATAAGATATAATGAAAATGATGTAAAAATTTATTGATAATATCGACGCAAGCGACTCGAAACAAAATTTCATGGCCACCATACCATATCTCGAGCTCAAAACTTCAAAATGAAAGATAATGATAGTGGTAATAAGAATTATAGATTCTTGATACAAAAAAAAAAAAAAAAAAAAAAAACGTACTAACGCCCCAATAATTACCTACTTAGTATCAACAATGATAAAGAAAAAAATGATAAAACGAAAAGATGATAATAAGATTTGAAAAACGACTGAAGCGCCGAAACAGATTTTCAGGGTCCACTCATACCATTTCCGAGCCCCAAAACCTTTCGCAAGAAAAGAAAAAGAAGTGGAATAAGAATTTTTGTTCTTGAAAAAAAAAAAAAAAAAAAAAAAAAAAAAAACGCTACAAACGCCCCAAATAATTACCATAATAATGATATCAACAAGATAAAGAAAAATAATGATACAATAAAAATGAGATAATAATGATTGTATAATATCGACTCAAGCGACTCGAAACAGATTCATGGTCCACTATACCTTTTCTGACGCCCCAAACCCTTTCGCAATGATAATGAAATGATAGTGGTAATAAGAATTATATGATTCTTGAAAACAAAAAAAAAAAAAAAAAAAAAAAAAACGCTACAACGCACCAAAAAATTCCCATAATAATATATCAACAATGATAATAGAAAAATAATGACTAATGAAAATGATGAAATAATGTTTTGTAAATATCGACTGCAAGGACTCGAAACAGATTTCATGGTCCATCATACCATATCGAGCCCCGAACCTTGAATGAACCGCTTTCCGCAAAAGCCCCGTCCTTGGCAAACCCTCTAAGACTTATGACGTGCTGTTGTCAATTTGTCCTTTCGTCGTTTTTTTCCGAGACTTGCCTCGACATTTTCAAAAAACCCGTTTAAAAGGAAAATTCATATAAAAGAAATTAAAATTGAGATAATAGTAATTTATTATAATGATAATTAATAGAATAATAATAATAATAAAAAAAAAAAATAGCAATAGTAATGAAATAAAATATGAATAAAAATTTATGATGATAGCAATTAATGATGGTAATAATATAAATAATCTTAGCACTTTTTAAAAAATGTAGTGAAAATAAAATTTTTTATAGCGAAGGGTTTTAGCGAGTTTGACAACAAAATTAATATCATCGTTACTATTTTTTACTATTATTACGTTTACATT
>NW_023641105.1:0-10772 GCF_015228065.2 Penaeus monodon | reverse complement strand
ACCCAAAGAGGCCGAGACAAACAGTCCAAAGACACCCAACGGTAAAAGAAGAACGCCAAGGGCGAGGCAGGGCACGAAAATAAACACACGATGACAGTTTTTTCCCTTTTAAATTTACACAAGTTATTTCCGTACACTTTTCTATAGGCACAATACAGGGGGGAAACCAGCATGTCACACTGCACGATACAGCTTATAACAGGGCACCAAAGTTATATCAGGTCACAAGGGCACACCCCCACGAGGTTTCACAGGAGCAGACCCAACTCCGTCTCCTCGGTTTGTTCCTCCGCTCCCCCGCTCACAGCCAGCTGCGCAATGTTTGCCCAGGTCCCTTCATGTTAACACATGCCCAGGTCACCCTTTTCATGGTAACAATGTTTCGCACAGAGACAAAGACCCACTGGCGTAGCATTATTTTTACTTATATAATTTTATTTGCAATATTACTTTTATTATTGTTATTAATGGATTTACCACTACCACTAAATTTTCTGTCTGTTTTCTGTCTATCCTTCCCGCTCTTTGCAACGGTAAATTTACTTTTATTGGTTTTTGCTATGATGAAGCAAAGTTCTTTGTGCAAATATATAAGGAACTGTGTAAACTCTTGAGAACTGTAAAACACTACAGCATTTTAACAATATATCAATAGCATCTGGTTTTCAATAATTTTGTACTTTTTTAAATCTTTTGTCACAACTCATACTTAAAAACACTATAAAAAAAATTCCTAATTGATTTTGCTAACCCCGAGTTTTCTAACCAGAAACAGGTATTTTTCACAATGATTTGGGTTTCCGTCCACCACACACACACACACACACACACATATGTATGTACTTAAAATATATATATATATAATATATTATATATATATATATATATATAATTTTATATACAATATGTATGTGTGTTAATTATATACATGTATATATACACATACATATTTTTATCCCAAATAATACACTAGTACTTTCTTATTAAGAATGCATTGAAGACAGACCACTGACCATCAAAGCGTAATTACCTGTACTAGACACGTCTATTAGCACGGTGTAACAACTGATCGTTTACAGCTCAGTGCCTCAGTGCTCGTTCATCCTGTTTTTGTACTAAAGCCGTTTCGCAAAGCCACTCTTAGCTTGCTAAACACTCGAAGAAAAATGAGTTTGAGGATGAGTTTCCGGGTGGAGTGTCGAGAATACTCCGCCGCGAAAAACTAGACCATGGTAAAAAACAAATGGTATTAATTAATGATCTTAACTATCCCTAAGTAAGCTAAAATAACCTTTTATGTGGTTAGTAATACTAATTCACCATGATATATATATATATATATATATTATATATATATATATATATATTTTTATATATATATAGTGATCTGTGGGAATTTTTACGGAATCTAGGTATTTTTTGGCAGCCCATTGGAGTCTTCTAAATTTAGCAAGTGGAAACACTTCCTTATGAACATACAAACAAAATGCCAACAGCATCTGGATTTCCCCAAAAGCAATCATCCATCCAAGTACCAACGTTATTGAATTTCGCTGATCGAGTCGAGAAGTGGTGCTTTCACCGTGATATAATGTTAGGGGTCTGTATAGCTATGGCAATACCCTTATGCATTTAAGTTTCCTTTAGACTCACTAGTCACTACACAGACGACAGTCATTTTTTACCGTTTTTTCTGCCCTGGAAGTCTACAAGGAATGGTACAGAACTAAAGCTTCTAACTGAAGCCAAATATATTGGAAAAAAACCTTATCGTGATTTTTTTTTCTTTTATTATCATTATTGCTTTCCCTTTTATACCTTTTGTTCTTTTGTAGATACCATGCTAAGATTTTCTTACTAAGACAATCAGTATTATTACAGGTCCAAGTAATTCCTAAAAATAATTTAAAATCTGTTTAGAATTGGAAATTTAAAAGTTTAAAAGGGCAGAATTGAATTATTTTAATTCATCCTATTCGTTTTCTGCTTCTTTCCGACGGCGATAACTTGTACTCTATTTCCCATTGACCGAAGCATAATTTCAGTTGATTACTTTATACAAATATAAGAAGTGCTGTTAAATTGAATAAATATGCAAAACATAATTATTATATGTAATAAAATGCCAACAGCATCTGGTGTTCCCAGGCGGTCACCCATCCAAGTACTGACCAGACCCAACGTTGCTTAACTTTGCTGATCGGACGAGAAGCGGTTTCTTTCAACGTGGAGATCGTTGGCGAAGGTTTGACAAACGTTAGCCAGTTTTTTGTTTATGCTCGTCATTTTTATACATTCTAATATAATGCGTGATTTTCTTTTGCTTCAAACTTCATGACCATGACATTTCCCGTGATAACGATGAGATCTGCTTCGTAATGTAAGCATAAAAACACAATCGGGAGTATTGGGAATTCTAAGTCTATTGTTTCCATTTCTTGCATCTGCCACAAACTTTGACTAATTATCGAGCTGTGCAACTCTGTAAAGAATACAAGGTTTACAAGCAGTATGAAGAAATTTAGTAATATAAAAATTTTATATGGTTTTCAATGTGTATCATTCTACTGGCATCTCTTGCACAGAGCTAGAGATATAGCTAAACCACAAGCAGAAATGACTATTATTGAATCCTAAACTTGAGTGATTTCAAACACATTTTCCCGCTATTGTTGTTATTATTATCAATCATTTGTAGTTTGTATTTGTATCGTTTATGATTTATTGTTATTAGTTACTGCTATTAACATAGTCATTATTGTCATGATAATGGTAATAAGGATGCTACTTAAATGTAAATGTGAATCATAATTGCATTTATACAATGAATGGTAATAATATTATGATCATAATACAAACAAAATGTAGGATCATTTTTGATGATAATGATTACCCTCATTCTCAAAACTCCTCGAGTGTGGGCAAGCTAAGAGTGGCTATGCGAAAGGGCTTTTAGTAGAAAAACGGTTAGGATTCGATGACGCTTTGAACGAAAAGTATCAGTTAATACACGGTAATAGGTTTTGGGACGGGTGTTACGTTTTGCGATAACAACTATTTAGTAAGGAAAATACAGATACATACTGATAATTGAGTTTTAAAAAATTCTTTTAAAAAGCAGAAACTCGGTCAGGGTAAAAAAAATCCTAGATCTAGGTTAAAAAAACCAGGATTTTAAACTGACTAAAGCTTTTTTTATATATCAGGAATGGGTGATGAAAAGACAAACAATTACCAAAGTATTTTTAAAGTTAAAATTTGAAAAACAGGATTTGAATCCCAAACAATTCTGTGAAATTTACCTACTGTATACTCATGGGTTCCTCTTCGGTTTTTTGTTGCTTCTTCCCTCAGATAATAGTTTTACGCCCCCCGCCTCGTCTCTCTGCCACCAACACAAGGCGGGCTGGGCAGACGGCTGCTTCCACAGGGTCGTGAACACTGAAAGCCCCAAGAGGCACGGCACCACGCCCCAGAAAAACCAGAGGGAAAGGGCCCTTGGCGGGGCAGGGCGAAAAAAAACACAAAATGACAGTCTTCCTTTTTACAAAGTATTTCCCCGTACATTTTTTCTATAGGCACAATACAGGGGGAAAAAACCAGCTTTCACACTGACGATACAGTTAAACGGGGCAACACAAATTTTATCAGGCACAAAGGACAAAAAGGTCTTAAAAGGGCAGCCCCCAACCGGCCCTTTTGGGCTTTCCCCCGTTTCCCTCCCGGTACGCCAGCTGCGTCATGTTTGCCCGGGCCCCTTCATGTTCACACATCCCCGGTTCCTTTTATTTTAACAATTTTTTTGACAGAGCAAAGCCCCCACGGCGTAGCAATAATAATATATATATATTTTTTTTTGTTGTATGTATGTGGGTTTTATTTTGGATGGAAGGAGCCATCTTTGAAACTTTGCTGAGGTATTCTTTAAGGTATAGTATGTAATAACCCTTTCTGTGCTTTCCTCAGCGTACCCAAAAGGGGGAAATATTTTGGGGCCAAGGTGGTGGGATAAAACCATCTACAAAAATGGAAACCCAGTTATTTTGGGTTTTGTAATGAAGAGAGTGCCCCCTTTTTTTCAGTTAATTTCTAGTGTGGGGAAATTTTTGCTCCAGATTTTTTTTTCAAAAAAGGGGGACTTTTTGGTTTGGTTCTATTCAGTAAATGATGGGGAAACTCTTCACTTCAGACTTTCTCCACCCGGGGGGAGGGCCTTTACAGCATTAAGTACAAGCTTTGTAAGGATGTGCCCCTAACTAACGTAAAAAAATTTCACAAGATGGTGTTCTGTCAGAAAAAAGAGTGTTTTTGTCCAGGTTTTGAGCCATCCTTGGTACCCAGAAATTTTTATGCCTGATTCAGGGATTTTTTTTTCTTTGCAGCCCCCACCAATAAAGACTAAAGCTAATAGAAAAAAAAAGTGAACCCATATGTATATATTGTATATATATACATTACATACACATCATAAATATATATATAATATATAATTTTAATTTTTATTTTAAAATATAAAATAATATAACATATATATGGTTATTTGGGTCAATGAGAAAAAATTTGAAATGTCTAAATTTTTTAATTTCTTTGTGGTTTTTCTATGTTTTATAATACGAGGGGGTTTCAAAAAGTTGTGAAAAAAGAACAGCATAAAAAAAATGGTTTCAGTTATGAGCTTTTTTTTCAAATATGCTGGTTCAGGTAAAACACTTCTGCAGACGTTGATCCCACCCTTTTTAAGCCATTAAGTTTAGATGGCCTTAATCATTAAGGTAAATTTAAATTTTATTTTTGAATAGAGCTCTTTCCATCTTCAACCAGGGAAAAATTTGGTACCTTCCCAAATTTTTTTTAAATTTTTGGAAACAGAAAAAAATCGGGCAAAATTGGGGGCTGAAAGGTGGATGTTAGACGATTTCCCTTTAAAATTTAGTTAGCACAACTTTTAATCCCGAGCCCCATGACGGGTGCTTTTTGTGGGGGAAGAGAAGGTTTTGATGAAACTTTTAGGGGTTTTTTTTTTTTTTTTTTTTTTTTTTTTTTGTGAATTATTCAAATCACATTCATAATAAGCAGAGAAATTTGTTTTCTTGCTCTTGAGGAAGTCAGCTAGCAAAACCCCTTTTGATCTCGGAAGACATGGCCTTTCCTTTTGAACACTCTGATTTGCTTTGACGGTCCACTCCACCCCTGGGACCCACTCTTTGATTGAATTTTATCTCAGGATCTACTGGTACACCCAAATTTTTACCCCCCTGTCAAATTTTCTGCAGAAAAGTTTCAGGCCCTATCCACTGTTAAAAATTTCCATTGAAAAAATTACCCCTGTTTGCTGCAGATTGGGCACAACAGCCTGGGGACTCTTTGAGCAGGAAGCTTGTTACCCCAAAAACTCCCCCCCCAAAAATTTGGTGTGCAAAACCCACAAAAATTTGGTGTTCCTATGATTCTTTTGGGTTACTATCTTATTTTTAGTCAGGGGACAGCTCGCGGTACCCTCAGTAACCCGCAGCTTTAAAGCAAATGTGTAGAGATGTTTATTTTAATAAGCATTTTATGAAAAAATGTGTTTTTGAAGAAAAATGCTTTCATAGTACAATATTTTAGTTTAGTCACTTTCATGGACATTATTATTATTATTATTATTTTTTATTATATTTTTTATTATTTTTTTTTTTTCAAAAAGCTCGATAAAAAAATGTACAGTATAAATTTTTACTTTTCCCCCCTATTGGGTAGAGATGCAAGATTTTATTATGGCAAAAAAAATTCACATTTTTACGTCAAAAACAAAGAAAATGTCAAATTCGGGGTAGTAAAAATAAAGCCAAAGTTAAATTAGTGGACATTGAATTCTGAAATGTTAGTATTATCATACTTTCAGGATCCTTAAAAATGCGATTCCGGGTTTCTCACCAAGATCCTCGGAAAATTTTAAAACCAGAGAGGACTTTTAATGTAACCCTAGAGTTAAAGGGCGAAAGTTTTGGCTGGAGTTTTTGACGTTTGCGGGTGAATATCAATCCACAAGAAGATTTTAACCCAACCACACAGTGTAAAGTTGTCCCATTATTTTTTTTTAACAAACCCATGGTTCCACAGTCCCTTATGACCATCTTGATTTTCCCCTTTTCTTAAATGGGGAGAAAATTTTTTCTTTTAATACAATGATATCAATGCGTATTATTGTTACTGGTGTTATGGTTTTTAAAAATGTTTTTGAAATTTTGGTAACATTTAGACAATGAAAATGAAAAAGCCCCTTTTCTAAAAGCAATGAAAAGGGTAAAAAAGGGGAGTAGGGAGATAATGACGACCCCTTTGGGGTAAGATTGTAGAGCATCTGTGTAAATACATAAAAAAACTTGTATTACAGTGGGTAGGCAGAATCTTTCCCCCGTGCCCATTGGGTTAAATTTTGAAAAAAGTTTAAAAAAAAAAATTACAATTTTTAATGTGTTTGGGAAAATATGGAAGGTCAGTATTTTTTAATGTAATTTCATCAGTTTTAAATGTTTAAAACCATATTTTTAAAAATAAGCAATAATTGCTCGCAGATGTAGATACTTTTGTGCTTTCATTAAAGAAAAAAAATTTGATAAATCATAGTTTTTCATTTGATGCCACTATTCAGTATTGCCACCATTTATAATTATATACTCGAGTTCCTGACCCCCCTTTACTTAATGTTACGGGAACACCAAGTCAATGAAGTGAAGGTAATCGGTTAATTAATGAATGACAAAATTTTAGTTATGTAACCAAAAAATTTCTACACTAAGGGGTCAATGGAGGGACGGCACTGGGGTTTTTCACACTTGAGTGAATGGCTTGTGCCTTACCTGGATTATCGTCAATAGTGATATGTTTTTTTAATTTAAAAGTTCCCCGAGAGATTGGATCAGTTAGGGGTACTGCAATAAGTGGCCCGTTTCAGAAAATCATTAAATTTTGGTTTTTATTTTTAGAAAGGTAAGTTGAATCAATATTTTCTTTTAAGCTAGTGTAATACCACTGTTAAGAAAAGGGGGAATCTTTAAAGTTGTTATACTTGCAAAAAATATAATTAGTGAAACCTCCCCCGGGGGGAGTGGACCAATCCCCGGGGGTACTGCAATACCCGGGCCGATCCGGGCAAAGGTGGAGCAAGCCCCCAGCACTTGCCCTTTCCAAAATCGTTTAATATCGTAGATCCCCCATGGGGGTTATCAGATATTTAAGCTGATAAGAACAGATACTACACTTATCTTTGCCAAAAGGCCGAGAAGCGATACTGAAACAAGGTTTTGTGGTGTCCGAGAAAAGTTTTTGAAGCTGCTAGTGATTTCTTTTAGATATAAGGATTTTAAAACGACATGACATTGGGAAATTATTTAAATCTTGATGGATATGAAAAGCCTTATGAAAATTCCCCGAAACTATTGCGGGGATTTACAAGGATAACTTTTTCGGAAAAATACTTGTAGCTTCTTTAAAAAAACCCCTTTTTAAAAAAACCCAACAGACACATTTCCTGCTACCACACACACCAAATATTATATATGCCCAAAAGGGCCTTTTTCTACTGTATATAAAAATTTTTGACCCCGTAATTTTGCACACACTGACGTCCCCCTGGATGTAGTACTCGTAAAAAAGTAAGCGCACACACTAACACGCACGCACCGAACACTTTTGACATATTTTGTATTTTCATTATACAAAAAAATGGGTTTTTATATATATATAAAATATATATTAAAAATATATATATATAAATTAAAAATATAAAATATTTAAAATAAAATATATATAAAAATTTTATTGGGAAAACCCTTTAAAGAAAAAAAATGTTTTTTCTGGGTTTACTGAGTAAACATTTTATGATCGTTATTATGCATAAATATATATAATATATAATAATATTATATATATATATATATTATAAAAAGAGAGCGAGAGAGAAGAGAGAGAGAGAGAGGAGAGTATTTCGATATTTTATATTAGTCTAAGTAATATAACCAAGATTTGAAAAAAAGATATCCCTGGGCATTATATAGTTAAATTTTCATTTTTACAAAAAATTTTGTAATGTGTATCCATCGTTATAGATTTTTCGAAGGGTTTGATGATATGTTGGAGGGCATATGGGTTTATATATAAAAATATATATTATAAAAATAAAATAAAATATAAATATATATATATAAATTTTTTAATATATAAATTTAAAATATATTCTATATAATATTATATAAATAATATATATAATATATTTTTATATAAAAATATATATATATATAAACATACTATATATAGCAAAACCCACGAAATTTCCATAAAAGCACGGGAGATAAAAATAGCATAACGGAAGTCAGCTGGAAAAAAGCTTATATACATAATTTTGGAAATAATAAGGATTTTTGATCATTGCATCTTGTTCCCAAAAAAGTTATAAATTTGAACATAAGTGTATTCACTAGAGAATCTTTTGCAAAAGAAAAGTTTAATTTGAATTTGTAAGGTGTTTAGAGCGCGTGGGGTTCTCGAAGGTGACGGGGTCGGCGGGGGGTTGTATTAGCATCTTAACCCGAAGGGATACCGTGTCATGAAGGCGGTTTTCCCCAAGCGGGCTCCCATTGAAATGGGGCGCTGACCCCCTTTCGATTAAACCCAAAAGTGGTTAACCGAGTGCGAATTTTTTTTAGGGGGGGATCGTTCCCCTATCCCCCTTTTTAAATCGTTTTAAAATATCCGCATCCCCTTTTTTCATAGTTATACAAATATCCGCTATCCCCTTTTACATATCGTTATACAAAAGTATTACATTAGAACTAGCTCTCTTAAGTGTTGGCGAGATAAAGATTCTTAAATGGCTTAGCATCTCTTAAATGCTTATGGTTGATATATCCCATTACCATATATATGATAAACCAACTCAATAGAAGAAAACTGTCGAGTGGCTATATTTATTTCTCGTAAATTATTCTTTTACATACCGGACATACAGATCTTGTAATCCTATATTAGCTATCCAGTTACTGAACGATTGGAGATGACCAGTTGCAGAAAAAATACAATATCGAAGACATTGACAACTATTTTATTATTATTATTATTATTATTATTATTAGTTTTTTTTTTCATATAACTACCACTAATATATAAGAAAACATTTGATTTTTTTCCTTTTATGTAAATGTTGTTGATCAGTAGTTGCTTAATTTTGCGTATCAATTTGAGGCGTAACTATTTGTTCAAGAATATGTTATTTTCCCTTCAGAAATATAATGTTAACACTTCCTAAAACTTCAAGATGTGGGTTTTAGATGAGAATGAAAGTGTATGAATTCTTAGGGTCTAGCTTGAAATGAATGGGCATTCTAACAGGTTATTAGAAAACTGATCCCCTTGAACTATATACATTAGATCAAATGTATATAGTCTTAACATATCATTTTAATGAACCCACCGAAGTGGGCTATAGAATAAAATTGAATAAGACACTAAGTTGTTCCCCTCCACGGAAACCTTTAGTAAAAGGCGAAAGATTTATGCGTTTTTGAAGGGAAACCAGAGTTAGGTATAAATGGTCACCCCAGTAACCAACAAAGGTAGGCTGGGGAATACTAGAACGATAAATATAAGAGCAAGAAAGGTTTATCGTGAAGTAAATAGATATTTATCTTACAAGGATTAGCACACTTAAAAGCAAATGTGTAATCATGATGTTCAAATTAACCAAGTATAATTGTCAGGCAGATTTAACTTAATTAGATATAACACTTGAAATTGAAACGTCGCATATGAATACCGTTACTATCATAAACAATCAACATCGATTTTTTTAAAGATTCATGAATCTTTGGATTCAAAAACAAAATCATCTAGGAGTAGTTAATATATATATATGCACCTAAAATTTCGTTGGAAATATCACTGAAGAAATATGCTTTCCTAGTAGATATGTTTAGTTTAGTTGCACCTCTATGGCTTATTAGTTTTGAAATGGTCAAACTATGCCCACATATTGCATCATACATGTACCAACATATCGCGTGAAAATCCGTGTAGTAGAACGAAGTTGTTAGTAAAAAGTAGTCTGTGAATGAACATCGAACTCGAAACCATGATCATACTTATAGGACCACTACTATAGTGCGATTGCCGGGTTTCTCGCCGAGATTCATCGGAATATATTCAGCCACGATGAGGACTGTTAGTGTATCCTCTGAGCGGGAAGCGGCTGTCAAGTGTTGTGCTTGAGAGATTTGATGACCGTTCTGACTCGGTTTACCGATGCTCAGAGGAGGATATCAATCCACAAGTCTGGAAGTATAGTAAACCTAACAAGGAAAAAAAAGAACATAATTACAAAACTGAGAGCTTGCCACTTATAGAAGAAAACTGAACAGAAATGTAAGTAAACAATTTCACTAATATTTGGTATTAAATGTTTACATGAAATTTCATTAATAAACAACTATTTGTTCGTAAATATAAATATAGACACTGATACTTGCTACTAGCAGAACTATTACATACTGATACCATTACTTCTTATCTACAGTTGATATTATTATGCATGCCACGTCTTTTATTATTGTGAATATATATTACTACTGCAATTTGTAGATACCTGTAAATTCTGTACCCCCTCTGTTACTTCCTGTAAATATATGGCAACCACAACCACGTTCGCGCTATCCCCCTTATTGCATTTCGTTATGCGGAAGTAATTCCTCGGAAAACCACCTGTATAAGTCAAAATTAATGAATGTCTTAAAGATTTT
>NW_023641104.1:0-10772 GCF_015228065.2 Penaeus monodon | reverse complement strand
AAACGATTTTAAAACCCTTCCAAAAGGGTGGGGTTTGGGCTCGACTCTGTAATCCGGGCGACTCGGAGGCCGGGGGCTGTAGGATGGTTGAGGTGGGGATCCCCGCTACGGGCTTACTCGTGATAAAAAAGAATCCGCACGCCCTGGCTCAATAGGCCCCCTTTGGGAAAGCGGGGACGTCCAGGTTGACTGAGCAAGTGGAACGGGCCCAATGTAAAAAATCCATTTAAAATCGCCAGGTTCAATGAAAAATTTGCGTCCAGGGGGGAAAAGTCTGTAGCAATTTTCCAACAAATCAGATTTGGCCTTTTACAATTAATGCTGCGTTGATTGTCAAAAAAATAGATAATAAAAACACAAATTCTGGGCAGGACCCTAAAGAATTATATATAGGGGGGTCGTAAGTTTTTCACTTCATACATGTATTTTTTTAAAATGTGCAAATAGTAGATTTTTTGGTTGTTCTTTTTATACAGAAAATATCTGTCTGTCTACCTTTTAAATTTTTTGAAAAATAGCTGTAATCTTATTTTTTGGTATAATATTTAAAAATTTAATACTATATAATATATTTATATTATATATATTATATATCCCACATTTTATAAAATTTTAAAATTCAACGTGTGCGTGAAAGTTTGTATAAAATATCATCATCTCAAAAGGGGGCTAACCCCGAGGGGGGCGCAGGGCCGCATCCCCCCTTCGTTTCCCAGCCCGAGGACCCCTCGAGGGAGTCTCCGGCAGGCCAGGGCCCATTTTATTTCCCTCACGACAGGTCTCGTCGAGTGCCCAAGCCATGATCCCTGGCGTCCCACGGGTTTCCCCCCACCCAGGGTTGTCTCGCGGGAGAAAACCGGTGGGAGGGTCGTCCATGGGGAGGCAGTAGGGGCCATATACCGGGTTTGGGCGATCCCGGATTATGCAAGAAACGGGGTCCCTCCCGTCTCACGGTGAACCGCCGGTGGGGAACTTGGGTCCTGCCAATGTACCCAGCCCGGCGAAGGGATTTTGTTACAAAAGGCTCAGGCGAGACCCCGGGGCAGGGATAGCGCCCAGGTTCGTTTCCTAGAGCAAAACGGGAAGTTTAAAGGCCCTGAAGACCGCAGCTTGGTCCTTCTGAAAGGGTCCCGACACCCCCCAAACCTTTTGTTGACAGTTCAGGCCCCTGTTGCCAGACCAATCCGTCTTTTGCTTCCGGTCGACAACCGAGTATGGACTACGCTCCCAAGGTATTTTAAAATTTCTGTGATTAAACGTCCTCGCCGCAACATGGATCGACTGAACGGGTTCCCTAACAGGCCCCAAACCAAATCTTGGTTTGGTCCAGGAGCCCTCTAGGCCTAGGGGCTCCCCCCCATTGCAAATGATCAAACCCGCCCAATGACCCAAGGACTGTAGGACGGAAAACATGCGAAAAGCAAGGTCCGAGACCTAATATTCCCTAGTGTTGCCCGCACTGTTTGGGGCAGTAGCCTGCCCTTTACCAGTCCATAAAAGTGTTAAAAAGGGGGTGCAAGGACACAGCCTTCCCTCCCCCTAAATTTAACGGGGAAAGAAGTTCGACATCCCCCCACCACACTTTACAGCATTTCGTACCAGTTAGAGTTTGCTATCAGGCCAATAATCGTGGGAATTCCCCGACCTCAGGATCCCCCATAGCGTTTCCGGCCGAGAAAAACGCCTTTTTGAGGTCGATGTAGGCTGCAAGCAACCACGACCAAACCACGACGGCGTTCCCAATTACCGAAGGTAGATACGGTCTTTTGTGGACTGCCGGGGAGTAAATCCAGACTGCCCCGGTCTCTTCTCAGTAGGGGGTTGCGGACCCGTTTCAGAAATTTTGTGAGCGAGAACCTTGCGGGTTTTGGAGCGGGTAATGCAGGTATTTGCTACACCCCCTCGATCCCCTTTTCCCCCTTCCAGAGAGGGATGACCACGCCCCCCAGCAGGTCAGGGGGAAATGGGACCCGACTGCCAAATGGCAGTCGGGCTGTATGCAGCCCCCAGCCTAGGTTTACCCCAGCCCTTTTGCAGTTAGCAGGGTATCACATTGCCTGCAGCTTTCCCCCTCTTTAGCTTGGAAAACGCAGCCTAACCTCTTTAGGGTAGGAGGTTTTCCCCGCTGAGGTTGGGTCCGGAAAAGGCACTGAGAAGCTTGCTCCAAATAATTTTGGGGGATCCCTGGGACAAATGTTTAAAAACTCAGCCAAAGTTCACGAACCCCAAAAATGATCCGAGGATCCTTTCCCTCCGCTGATCGGGGCGCGTCACGTGGGAGGGCTAGGGTTTATTTTTCTCAGGGTTGGTAGGGGAGGGGAAGGGCATTTACCAAGAAAAGGCCCGACCTCCTCAGCAAGATTCTGTGAACTGTTTCCCTTTTCCTTCTCGCAGGTCCGGGCCCTACCACCTGGAACGAGCAAGACTTGATTCCCTTCGCCGACCTTTTGACCGCTTCAGTGGCCCCTAATGTCCCAGGGAGATGGGATTCTGCCTTTTCCTTTGGGGGCGCCAAAGGATCCTGGCTGCTTCAGTGTTAGCGCTTGAAGGACCCACAGAGCAATGGATCCGTAGGGTTTCTGGTTTTGGAACGGTCAGAGACTGCCGTGGCGAACCCAGGCACCTCCCCCCTTAGTCTGCCCAAATGAAACACCTTAGGGGGGCCAGGAGGGACGGGGGGTTTTTAAGTGGACCCGCAGGGTACCCAAGCAGCCTATGTCGGTGCCACAGAACCGCCCCCCGGTAAACCCCGCAGTTCTGGGGGATCCTCCATCGGGGGGCCAAGAATGTGGTCGATCTCCTTTGGCCCCTTACCCGTATCGCTGACCAAGTCCGCGATCGAGTTGGGCGCTGGGACCGGAGCCAGAATCCCCATTTTTTTGGGGGCCTGTATAATATAATATATAATATATAATATATTTAATTATATATTATTGGGGTGGTGTTTTGTGGTTTTGTTTTGTGGGTGTTTTGTGTGTGTGTTTTATTGTAACATATTATGTTGTAGGTACATAATAAAATTTTGACGTAGGCACTAAATCGAACGGATACCACACCAAAACACACACACACACACACACACACACAAACACACCCACCACACACAACAACCCCACACACACAATATTTTTATATAAAATATATATATAATATAATAATAATATCGGGCTAAAGACCTCAATTTCAGTTAAGTGAAAAAAGTTTGCCTTCTAACATTGATAAAAACGGTGTTTTGGTTTTTTTCTACGTATTAAAGTGCCGGGGAGTTTCTATATCGAACCCTCACATTTTTTAATTTGGTGAAAGATATGTAAACTTATGATGTTGTGATCTACGGCTTTTAAAAATAACCTATGAGTGATACAAATTTTGAAAATATACTTAAAAAAATTTTGGGCCAAACCCCTCGTCCTTGTGTCAAATTTTTTATTTAGTTGCACCTTAACGACTGGGGGGGGTAGCACGACTCTGTAATCGGGGACTGGAGGCCGGGTGTAGGATGGCTTAAGGTGGGGATCACTGCTGCAGGACTTCTTTTCATTGGGTGTCCGCACTAAGTCGGGATCATACGGTTGCCTTGGGGAGCCGGGTGTCTAGGTTACTGAGGAAAATGGAAGGGGAAACCCAGACCCCAAAGCCCCGGTCGAACATATGGGATCACGCCCCCAAGTGAGAATCTGAGTAGCCTTGTCACAGCAGCAACCTGGTCCTTTTATTATTTCACACAGTAGCTTATAAAGTATAAATATGCCATAATTAAATATCTCATGTGTTTATTCTGTCAACCACTATTCCTTTTACAGTGATACAATTACATACATCCTGCTATTCAGGATGGTTGTCCTATAAAAGCAGTCTACAGAGTCCTGAAACTAAAAAGTTTTTTTTTTCTTGTTTAACGATACGTCCACCAGAGTGGGGATAAATACAGCCGTCCTTAGGGAGCATTCAGGCGATTAGGAAATTTGTGTATTTGTATGTAGGGAAAGAATATATGTTTATAATATGCATACATACATATATATACTCACACACACATATATGTTCTATGTGTCATATAAAGACAAATACATATATGTACATACATAGATATGTATAAATACATATGAGTGCGTGCGTGTGTATGTGGGGTGTGTATGTGTGTGTGTGTGTGTGTGTGTGGTGGTGTGTGTGTGGTGTGTGTGTGGCATGCGTGTGTGTGTGGTGTGTGTGTGTGTGTGTGTGGTGTGTGTGGTGTGTGTGTGTGTGTGTGTGTGTGTGTGTGTGTGTGTGTGGTGCGTGCGTGCGTGCGTGCGTGCGTGCGTGCGTGCGTGCGTGGGGTGTGTGCGTGCATAGGTATGTGTGTGAAATTTAAATGAAACAAAGTACACTAGCATCAGTTTTCTATGTCGCAACCAATATTTTCTTTTTCTTTATTTCATTTCAATAGTAATTTGTAGTTTTTTTTCGTGATCTGAGTCACCTAGATTTCAAAGCCCATAAACCCTCAGTTCATTGTTGATGGTAATTAGAGATGACCTTGGTATGATATTCAGAGATCTTACTGTTAGACTGAGGGTGATTATCATGCTTTATTACAGCAATTTCAGTTTATAAAGGAAAACGGAAGACAAAAGGACAAACTATGCTTATTATAAAATAAAATAATAGTTATGTAATTTTTGCTTATGTGGATTATTAACTGTTCTGCCCTTGGTAGTGCATTGCATCCTTCCAAAAAACTATTTTCGGTTAATTATCTCGATATCTTACTTAATTATTTTCAGTGTAAAATAGGAATCAGTGTAAAGGATAAGACCCATCTCTAATCAATTCACGTTATTTCTTATTAATTGCATCATTGACACTTTTTCTTAACCAAAATGCATATGTTTCTTAATATCTGTACTGATCGTGGACACAGTAACATCGTGTCTCCTGCGCTTTCATGCTGTTGTTTTATTCTGTGAATATTAACTTTCCAGTGGTTGGAGAGAGCGAGTTCTTTCGACGGTAAGAGCATTTGCTTCGTTCCCAATCATTCGAGAAAAAATCCATGAATATATGCTGTTCATTCATCTAAATATATGGATTTACCTTTTCATATGAAAATCTATAATGTGTTTAATGTAGAACTACCGGAGGGAGGTAGAAGACGAGCGGAATTAAATTCAAACACAGTATTACCGAGTGAAACGTACTTGTAATGTTATCTAGCACGTTCGTCTTCTTCTCTGCAATATCTTGTTAATAATAATTTTATAGATGGATTCCAGGGACGTCACTCCTGCGCAGGAGCTGGCAGGCCCCTTTGTCGGGGCGGCGTGGGGGCTAACAAGGAACGACCGCAAAACAAAAAACTATTGACAGCTGATCCAAAGTACATCTTCGGTTTTATTTTTCCATTCCGTTATTCCATATACTCTTTCCAGCTCAAAGTTTTACACCACAATGTCTGAAGAAGATCGGAAATGGTATAAATCTAAGTTTAAACACTCAAAGATGGACAAAACGCTCGCCGATCCGTACGTGTCCAAGAAGAATGGAAGAAAGATGTTTCTTTGATGCCTGATATCACCTGGCCTGATGTTTACAGTTATTTGAAAAATACCCCAAAAGCTCTTTCTCGAATGAATCATCAAAGCATAAAAGTCTCTTTTTTTTTCATTTGTGGACATGTTCAAGACTTTTTTTTACCATGGAATCGAGGAAAGCAGTAATTCTGTTTTTATTAAATCTGAGGTCAGTAGATCTTTTTCGTTTTAATTTATCGAAGCTTTACTATTATTGCTTCATTCACTCAGAAAACAGAAAATTGCAGTATTTTATGTCTATTGTTTGTTATTCTCACACTTTTAGTGAGAAGACTGGCTTCATATAAGAATGACAAACTTGTTTAAGTATAAACACAAATTGAACGGAAGTAATTTAATTTAGAAAATTTCACTTGGGGCCTACCTGGTAAAAAATGAGCACTGCAAAGGCGTGCGTTGTCAATCATCTTTGCATCCAGCTCTCACGTTTGAGAACCGCTATCCCCTTTTCCCCTAACTCAAGGGACTCTTCATTGTTTCCCAAAAGGAATCCGATAAAGACTCAAATTCCCAAACAGGTTTTCTACGATTGTACAAAACCCAAAGGTACAACACGAGGTCTCCTAACAATTATGCCTTTTCGTTGCATATTAAATTCAACATTGCTCCTTCATCTATGCTTCATAGAGGATTTAATACAGTTTTTCAAAAGATGTAACTTAGACAATTAGCAGAAAAAGTCCCTTTCATTATGAGAACATAACAAGTAAATATACATAATTAAACTCACACCAGTGCCCCCCTCAAAAAAAAAAGAAAACATAAACGCCAACATATACGCATATGCCCCATACATATATAGATATATAGAATATATGTATATATATGTATATGTATAAATATATATATATATATATATATATATATATAGAGAGAGAGAGAGAGAGAGAGAGAGAGAGAGAGATTTGTGTGTGTGTGTGTGTGTGTTGTGTGTGTGTGTTGTGTGTATGTGTTCACCGGGTTTTGTGTGTGTATATATAGTATATGCATGTATATGTGTGTATGTGTATTTAAAATACTGATTCTAAAGAAACAACGGTGAAAACAAACGCAGATGCACACACACACACACACACACACCACACACACATTTTATGTATATGTGTAAACATGTATATCATTCCATTTTCATTTGAACAACACAACTTTTCAGGTAAGATCATCGCAGTTTTTTACAGGGATGTAGCGGTTTATTTTCTTTTAATGCATATTCGTCTAAAGTTTTTTTGTATGATACACAGTATCAATATAATCCCGCCAAAGAAAAACTGTTTTATATAAAAAAAAAAAGTCTGTTTCTGGTGCCAGGGCTACTGCAGGCCGCTCCCTCTCGTGCTGATCTCACTGCTGCCCGACACGAGTGTTTTTGGCTGCTGGGTTTCCCCCTTAGGGCCCGGTTCACACTTCCTTAGTTAACCTGGAGTCCCTAGCTCCCCAAGGACGGTATATTAATGCCGAACTTAGTGTGGACACCCAAATTTTATAAGTCCTGCAGAAGTAACCTCACTTCAAGCCATCCTACAGCCCAGGGGTGGATTCACTAACATACGATCGTAACGGAGTTACCAGTGGTCCCGTTTCCATCGCGTTTACCAGTGATGGTAAAGTGGGATTCACGAAGTCCTGGTTAACTCGCCTCAACAGAGTTTTCAATCGACTCATTCTAATGGCAGGCAACAAAGAGCTAGTAAGGCAATTTCGCCAAATCAGCGAGTGCCATACATAATTCTTTTTTTTCTTTCAGCCAAACACTTAAAATATGAATACACAGTGCGCTTTTTAAAAATTGTGGTTTTTAGGTTTAAAAAACCATTAAAACGTATGCACAATTTTAAATAAAGATTTGTTTAATTATATTCAATCATGTGGGATGTTAATGGCCCTCCTGGTTATTTAACGTATTAATAGTAACAAATACAACACATATCAGTGTCTTAGTTTACTGTAAATTACTGAAACAATCCTAGTTTTTTAAATCCTTTTATTTTTTTCTCAAGTTTGTCAACAAAAAAACGGTCAAAACACAATTTTTACTCAAAAAGGAAAATTTTTTCAATTCTTTTCCTGCCTTGCGGTTTGGGAGTATGTGCCTTTGCCAAAGTCCCGACAGACACAGAAGTTGTTTTGCTTTTTTAAATTTGCTTTCCCATTTCATGAAAATTATTTTTTTTTTTGAATTGGTAATAATTATGTCAGAGAAGAATTTTTGAGTTCACGATCAAGTTTTCCACACATTTACACTCGAAAAAGGCCTATGTTGCCATAATAAGTGAATCTTTTGATTTTATTTTTTAGTTTTTTTGCTTTTTTTTCGCCTGCCCTGTCGGGATGTTTTTACCATCTACTAATAATACACTAATAAAAAAAACCCAAAAAAAATTTTTTTTCGGAAGATAACAGTGTGAATTGGTTTTCCTAAAGCCAGCGGATTAAAAAATATTTGACCATGGTAAAATTTACCATGGTAACTCGAGGCAATTTGTTAGTGAGTACACCGTGCCTTTTTTACGATCATAAGTAGTTACCGCGATTCCCCATTTCGAGCCACCTTTCCCCAGTCGTGAAATCTAAACTGAAGCGATTTAAATTTAAATTTCACATAAAATTTAACGATTCATGCATTTTCCTACATGTTTTTAATCTAATAAAGCTATATTGGATGGAAATGTAAAAACGGTAGGGGAAGGTATATACAGAATGCTTTTCTAATTCACATGCCACGGTGTGGGGGGGAGTATGAGGGGAAAACATTTTATAGAAGTAGAAAAAGTCCCCTTTCGCTTTGCGGTTTAAAAAAAAACTTTATATGCATTAATTATTGGTCGACTCTGTAATCCGGCGATCGGAATCCTAGGCTGAGGATGGTTTTGGAGGGGATCATCTAGGACTCTCATTTTTAGGGTGTCCGTCTAAGTCGGCATCCTTAGGAGTAGGGGGCACCAGGAAAGGTGTGAACCGAACCCAGCAGTCAAAAACACCCGTGTCGGGGTAGGGGATCACGCCGGGGGGCAGCCGTGTTTGCCCGAACAGAGACTTGTCTTTTTTTCTATTGAACAATAGCTTATAGCCGTATAAAGCACGTGCTTATAGAATATCTTATGGAGATATTTTCTCAATGACTTCTACAGAATATCGTTGGCAGCTATAATGATAAAAAAAAGTGTGTACGACCTTCAGCAGTTTTATAATGAGTTTTTCCATTTTCAGAGGCTGTAAAACCCGGTGAAACAAAGGGTTGTCTAAAATTTTTTAATCGATGTTGCCCAGGGGGCGGGTCAATACGACCCCCATAAGGAGCCAGGATGGGCAGGCTTACTAAGGGGATGTAAATATGTTAATATACAGTTGATGAAAGTAGGGAATAACAGAAATAATATAATAAAAGCAAAGATCAAATGTACAGTAGTTTTAACCTATCACTTTTTTGAAGTTTATAGGACAGATGTTAAAAGGATAAATCTGATTAGTTGGCAAGGATGCTGGAGCCCCTTCGGCTTTATTTCCCCTCTCATCCGGGTGCTTTTTTGGGTTTTGTTGTGTCCCCGCCGGCCCGTACCCCATTCCCAGTCAACCTGGGGTCCCCTTGCTTTCCAAGGGCCCATATTGAGCCCAGTTTGGCGGCACTTTGTTTTTCTGAGTAACTTAGCAGTGATTTTTCCCCCTCAAACCTCCTATAGCCAGGCCTCCCAGTCGCCCCGGGTTCAGGGGGAGCCCCCAACCCAGCCCCCTTTGAAAGCAGACAAGCCTAGTTAATTTAATGCGAAAGATTTCTATTGGTGTAAATTTAATAATCTACGATAAATTTTTAAATTTCACCAGATCATCAGCTTCATATATGGTAACCTTGGATCTCAGCAACACATCATATTACAGCCCATTATCGTTTCCTTTTTATATTGTATATATTTGGTATATATAAGTTCAGTTATTATATATTCCATTGTTTCTCAGGATATACTGATAAAATTTCATAATTTTAATGGAATTACGTTACTTGCACTTTAAAAAGCATAATACGTTAGTTTATGATAAACTATAAAACATAGATTAACATTTAACCCTCAATCAGTTTGTAAAGGTCGTACACACACTTTATTTACTCTCAAAGAAACACAGGCACACACACACACACACACACACACACACACACACTCACACACAAATATATTTTATATATATAAAATATATATATATATATATATATATATATACAACAACAACAAAAAACAATAATAATAATAATAATAATAATAATAATAATAATAATAAAAAACATGCATGCATGCAAGCACACTCACACAACACACGCACCACATTTGCATTGTATACAATGTGGATATATGTATAATTTTATCAAAAAATTTCGCACAGGAACGTAAAGGATTAGAATATTTCATGTTTTGGTGGGATAAACGGCATTACTTTAGTTACTATCACATGAAAGGACCAAGTTTGATTTTATTGGGAAGGCTACTACAGGCCAAACCCCTCTCGGACGTGACCCCCACTACTGATCCTACGGGTTCTTTTGGCTGCTGGGTTTCCCCCTGGCCAGTTCACACCACCTTAGTCAACTTGGGCGCCCTGACTCCTCAAGGACGACCGTAGTGAGACGAGCTTAGTTCGGACACCCAGTCGACATGAGAAGTCCCCACCTCAAGCCAAAACAGCCTAGGCCTCTGAGTCGCCGGATTACAGAGTCGACCCATCAACCCAGCTATTTTGAAATGGATATAAGATCGTTTAAAACAACAGCGCCTCTTTAACCCCCAACAAAGGGTTGATGTGTATTTAACAATTTGACTTCACATTCAATAAGCGTTTCATACTCGGGTTGTCAGCCAGTTTCGTTTCCATTATATTTATTCGTGCTTGTGATAAAACAATCGCGAGTGGGAAAAGTGAAATAACATCGTATATAAAATACATAATAAATATGAGATCATGGAAACTTTTCATTTTTGCGTCAGCAATGACATTTTTCATGAGTCGTGAAGAAAAGTAACCCTTTTTGTTAAAAGATGCCCCCAAACCAAACGTAAACTATCGAAAAAAATCTAAAATGTGTAGCTAAAGAAGAATGTATGGATTTAATTTATAATGAATAACTCAAGTATCCGTCTTCAACCACCTTAAAAACTGTGCGTATTTTCTTCTATAAAATTGGTATGAACCACAGAAAAAAAAAAAAAAATTATA
>NW_023641103.1:0-5000 GCF_015228065.2 Penaeus monodon | reverse complement strand
AAGGGGAGATGGGAGTAAGTGAGGATTGAGCAGAAGAGATGAAGGTGAGCTTGGAAGAATCATAGAAGGAGAAAGAGAGAGCAGGAAGGATGAAGGAAGAGAGAACGGGAGGAGAGAGAGAAGGGCAGTTGGAGAAGAGAGGGTGAGGGAGGAGAAGGAGAGAGAGGATGAAGAAGTTCGGAAGTGAAAAACAGTAAAAGAAACTCTTAAGGAATAGGAACTGAAGGAGAAGAGATGGGAGGTGGAGAAGATCGGAAGAGAAAGGCGAGAGAGAAAATGGAGAAGGAGCATATGAGAGTTCGAAACGGAAGGAGAGGCGAAAGAGAATCGACAGCGAAAAAGAGTAAGAAAAGATGGGGGAAGGACGAACCCTAGAGGAAGTTATAGGAAATGGAAGGGGTGAAAATAAGAGGGGGGGGAGAAAGGGCACTGAGAAAAGGCAGGAAAGAAAAAGAAGGTAAAGAAAAGTGTAGGAAAATAGGAAAGGGAGAGATGCGAGGAAGGAGTTGGAGAAGTGACGTAGAGAGTGAGTAGCAATAGAAAATGAATAAAGGACTCGGTCGTAGCGAAGTAGAAAAAAGAGAGTGAGGGAGTAAACTTGCTTACATGATATATATATATATATATATATATACATATTATATATATATATATATATATATTATATTTATGTATGTATATATTTTCTTCTTCTGCTCTTCTTCTTTCTTCTTTCCTCTTTTCTTCTACTTCTTTTCTTTTTCTTTCATTTTTCTTTTTTTTCTTTTTCTTCTTTTTTTCTTTTTTTTAATGACAAATTTAGGTTATCACAGTCTGAAGAAAGCAACTTAACATATATATATACATATGTATTGTGTAAATATATATATATATATATACTATATATATTAAAATATATATATATATATATACTCTATTTATATATATATATATCTAACAGATATATATATCCTTATCTATATATATATTTATTGTATATATATATATATATATATTATATACTATACTCTCTAATACTATCCTATCATTAAATATATCTATATATAATATCTATAAGATATAAATATATATCATCTATATATCTATATATGTATACACACACACACAACCACAAAACACACACACACGAGGACCACCCCTGACACCACACACGCACACATATATATATAATTATGAAGATCTAATATATATCTCATATCTATAATAATATATATATATAATATATAGATATAGCGAGAGAGACAGATAAAGAGCAGAGAGAGAGAGAAGAGAGAGAGAAGCGAGTAGGACGAGAGGAGAGAGAGCGAGGGAGCAGAGCAGCGAGAGAGAGAGCGGAGAGAGTAAGAGAAGAGAGCGCGAGGGGAAGACGAGCCGCATAGAGCGCAGACACGCGATAGATAGATCTCAGAGCCATAACATGGAGCGAGAGCGACGAGCGAAGAGACGAGAGAGACGCGCCGAGCGTCGCGCTCTGCGCCGGCGACGAGAGAGAGCGAGAGAGTATGCGACGACAGCCAAAGAGAGATCAGCGCAGAGGAGACAGCGCACGAGCGCGACGAGAGGAGAGAGAGAGAGAGGCTAGTGAGACAGACATACATTTCTAACATATTTTTTCGTGATCGGCATATTCTCTCTGGTCGGAGCCGGGGTTCCTTTACGCGGTGCACAGGAGATCTGCGTGTCCTATTTACTTAAGTGGCGACTGTAAACCAAGACAATGCGGCGGAGACGGGGCAGTCAGTCACCAGCTGGGACGGGACGAGCTAATCAATTTTCATAAAACTTTTGTGGATGTACCGGAAGATTAAAGACGCGACAGAGTGCAGATAGAATCTAAATCAAGGGTTGTCTATGTGGAAACACCATAGAAATTTTAGAGAATATATATACATGTAATGTGAGTGTGTTTCACACATTACATGCTGCGCACAACACATAAACAGACACTGAAAAACATACACGCACACGCAAACTACCGCACACGCAACACCACAAACACACACACACTTACACACACAATACACACACATCTACTTACACACACAACATATAATATATATAATATATATGATATATTCATTATCTATATATATCGATATGTGTGATGTGGTGATTGTGTGTGTGTGTGTGTGTGGTGTGTGTCATGTGTGTGTGAGTGTGGTGTGTGTGTGGTGTGTGGGGTTGTGTGCGTGTGTGTGTGTGTTTATATATATATATTTTATTTTTCTTTTTTTTTTCTTTTTTTTTTTTTAACAGCCTTTCATTCCACTGCATGGACATAGGCCATTCTCATTCATTTACTGAGAGGTTATATGGCTAGGTGCCACACTTGCCTGTTGGATGCCCTTCCTAATCACCCAACACCTCGGTTTGTGGCCACGGCGGTGACCTTGTCCCCTACGAAACATGCGTTCGACTTCTCAAAGCGATATGTCGTTTTCTAGGAGGGCAATCGAGGTGACGGTTCCTTGCCCAAGGGAACAACGCACCGGCCGGTGACTCGAACTCTCGAAACTCAGATTGCCGTCGTGACAGTCATTGGAGATCCGATGCTCTAACCACATACTCAGGCCACAGCGAGCCCTCATATATATAAATATCATACTACATATATCATATATCAATATATAATATATATCTTATATATAAGTATATATATATAGTAGGTTCTCTATCTATATCATTATATAATCAACACACAAAAAAAAAAAAAAAAAAACACATCAAGAAACACACATAACATCTGTGTGTGGTGTGTGTTTGTGTTGTGTAGATGCCTATGTGCGTGTGTGTGTATCGTGTGTGTGTTTGTGCATGTATTGCTTGCTGTGTGTGTGCGTGTCTGTGCGTGTGCGTGTGCGTGTGTGTGTGTATATATGTATATTATATATATAATATAATATATATATATATATATATATATATATATACATATTATATATATATATACATATATATATATATATAAAATTATATATATATATATATATATATATATATATATATATATATATATATTCTTCTTTTAACGGTAGGTTCATGTCTGAGCCGCCGTGGTCCAAGCATGATACTTAATTGTAGTTTTCATTTTGTGATGCTCTTGGAGTGAGTACGTGGTAGGGTCCCCCGTTCCTTTGCACGGAGAATCCCGGTGGTACCTTTTTAGGTAATCTTTCTCTCTATTTATCCGGGTTTGGGACCAGCACTTTTATTTGGGGCTGGTTTGGCCCCATGGCTAGGTAGGCAATCAAGGTGAAGTTCTTTGCCCAAGGGGAAAAACGCGGTGGTCGGGATTCGAAAACCCCCGAATTCCCGATTGCCGTGTGACAGTGTTGAGTCCGACGTTCTAACCATTCGGCTACCGCTGCCTTGACGATCATGGGCTTCCATGATTTTTCTTAGCAATTTTAGAGCGGTGGTTGCCATTGTCTTCCGCCCGGGGTTTTTATCGAGTCACCCATCTCTATTTACCCGGCACTGACTTGAGCTGGCTTGGCCCCCCAGTGGCTAGGTAGGAAATCGAGGTGAAAGTTCCTTGCCCAAGGGAAACAACGCGGCGGTCGGTGACTCGAACCTCGAATTCAGATTGCCGTCTTGAGTCCGACGCCCCAACCATTCGGCTACCGCGCCTTATATATAATATATATATATATATATATATAAATATATATATATATATAATATATATAATTTTTATATAATATATATATATATATATATATAGTGTGTGTGTGTGTGTGTACATATAATATATGTGTGTGTGGTATGTGTGGTGTAAATTATTTACACACACATAAACAGTGTGTGTCTACATAAAATCAACCTGATAAAAATTTGGAAAAAAGAAGGAGAGAAAGGCAGAGAGAGAGACACACACACACACACACACACAGAACACAAAACACACACAGAGAGAGAGAGAGAGAAAAGAGAGAGGGAGGGAGGGAGGGGGGGGGAGGGAGAGAGAGAGGAGAGAGAGGAAAGGGGAGAGAGAGAGATTTGGAGAGAGAGAGAGAATGAGAAGAGAGAGAGAAAGGGTAAGGCAGACCGACAAAGAGACAGGGGACAGAGAGAGAGCGGGTAAAGGGGGAGGGTGTGAGCGGGGATGCACTTTGAGAGAATTGTGTACCTTGTTTTTTGTATGTTTTTTTAGTTTAAGATTTTTTTAAAACCCGTATATTTTTTTATATTATGAATAACAAAATTACAAATGTGGTTTGCTACGAGTTAGTTCGTTAAAGATTTATATATTTTACATACATATTTCTCGCAGACTTTCCGGAAAGTTTGTATGGATATAAAAAGTACGAGGATGATGAAAATCCTATAAAAAAATACAAAATTATATGACACAGCCTAACTTTTGACGTGAATTCACAAAAGACTGAAATATGGTTTTATGTTTTCAAAGTTTGAAGCAAACGCCTCGCAATAAGACAACGCTGGTATGACTCACATGAGTTTATGAGCACATGATGAGATTTATCTAATTTGTCTGTATACGTGCTCCGAAATTTTTCATTCTTGTACTCTCTCTCAGTCTCTCTCTCCCTCTCTCTTCACAGTCTCTCTGAGAAAAAAAATATGGATAATATATATGTGTGATATATATATTTTTATATAAAAAATATATTATATATATATCATATATATATATTTATAAATTATATATACGAATACATGTATATTATATGAATATTTATATTTTATATATATATATATATATATATATATATATATAGTAAAATATAATATAATAATATTTTACATATACATATTATAAACCATTCATATATATATATATAATATAATATATATATAACATATATTTTTATATATATCCTTATATTTTTTTTTTCAGAGAGACTGAGAGAGAGAGGAGAGGAGACCCGAGAGAGAATACAAGAATGAGAAATTTTCGGAAACACATATTTCGAAAATTAGATAAATAAAATTTTTAAAACTGTAGTCAGTACCGGTTTTTTTTATTTTTTTGGAAA
>NW_023641101.1:0-42071 GCF_015228065.2 Penaeus monodon | reverse complement strand
GGGGCGAGCAAGAGAACAAAAAAGTTAAAAAAAATGAACTCTTGAAGGGAGCTAAACCCCCTCCCCCTCCTCCAATTGACGCCCCTGTGCACATTGTTTCATATGTTAACATACTAACAGTTTTTCCCTAGCAAAAGAAGCGAGTGTACTTTTTTTGAGATTTGACAAAACGTATGACCCTGGGCATACGTGTCCGTCTTTAATTTAAAAGTTTTGCTTCTTACCCTGGAAACCCGATTCGTTAATGTAGCCGTTGAAAAATACAAACTCTACGCGTGGCTGAAAATTTGCCAGTACCAAAAATGAGACGACACATTAAGAAAAAATATACTTTCTTTATCCTTTTTTGTAAAAAGGAAAGTAGGACACACGAGCCCCCCTTATTTGAAAACCACTTACCATTTATATGCCCGTGTGGGTACGTGAAAAAAGGTTGTTTTTGCTTTTCCTCGTGGTGGTCGTGTTAACTAAAATATAAATATCTTGGGTTTGTAATTCATTTGCTGCAGTTCATTTTTAAATGTGTTGCTGCTTTCGAGTGCGTAAAAAAGGACGTGTACGAATGTGCAGTGATCCAGAAACATAAGTGTTACCTCGCCTTGATATAGAAGAAATAGCGGGTTAGGTAAAAAATCGTTCAGTGGTTTGTGCCAATACATATCTTCATTCTTCAATGTACTAAACACATATGATATGGAATACTTTTATTAACATTACTTTTGGGGGGGATAGCGCAA
Organism: Penaeus monodon; assembly: GCF_015228065.2. Classification (NCBI taxonomy): domain Eukaryota; kingdom Metazoa; phylum Arthropoda; class Malacostraca; order Decapoda; family Penaeidae; genus Penaeus; species Penaeus monodon. The sequence continues at coordinate 41,334 of NW_023641101.1, read as the reverse complement.
AACGGCCCCCCCGCTCCAAAAAAATTGGCACCGAGTTAACCCTTTTGGGTTTAATCGCAGGGGTCGCGCCCCCGGAGTGCAATGGGGCCTCGCCCTGGAAAACCCGCCTTCTGATCACGGTACTCCTGTCCCAGGTAAGAGCAAAAGCCGCCCAAAGCAGAATCCGGGGGAAAAACAAAATGAGACCAGTAAAATGTAAAAAATTATGCAGTCGCGGGCTTCGTGTCAAGGATAAAACTTTTTTGAAAACCCTTTAAAATGACAAAGAGTAAAATAAAGGATGGAAAAATTACCTATACTTTTTAATAGAATAGCCCTGTATTTTTCCAAAAAAAAAAATTAATATGAAATAATAAAGAAAAAAGATTGTTTGGTTTTCAGGGACTTTGTAACTCAACTGCAAATACCGAAAGGCATTTACGTGTTGTTTTGATTTTTCCATGTAAACAATTTTGTTCCTTGTCATAGCCATATTTTTCCACTGGCATTACCCATCATTTTGATTATCATACATTCGTATATATTGTCAAACTATTTGTATCATTTATATCATGTCTTTATATTTTGATTATTTTTTTAACAATTTTTACCAGATCATTATCATTGCATTATTAGTGTTTTTTTATTACTTATTTTTTTTGATTGCTATCATTTTTTGTCGCAAATTACTAAAATGATTTTTTTCCTTTAAATTTTCTTATTTTTGATGAAAAATTTTTATCATTACATTATCTAATTTAATAATATTAAAGTCACTAAATTGTTTTTACAGCTGTCTTAATAATCATCAGTGATTATATTAATTCCCAAAAAATTTCATTTTTGAACATGCATATACATAGTATCAGTCAGACAGATATCTCCGGGCAGACATAAATACAGATTTGTATTTATTCTGTGCATTTTTCCTTATATGTGGAATTCACTGGATAATGAATAATAAAACACTTAAACCACGGACACACAAAAAAGGGAAAAAACAAGAAGCAAAAAGTACTGCGTGGTTTATCTCCTGTGAACAGAATGACTGCCCCTGTCTGTAAATACTCGCAGACACGAAAAAGGATTTTGTCCCCTACCAGATTTAGTCAATCCCGGGAAACAGAGGGGCGGTAAAACTGAGATTTTAGAGGCACAAAATGGCAATATGTCGATAGCATATTGCCATGGTCTCAACTTTAAAGATGGCGACACACTGCAGGGGCTCGTTTCTTCTTGCTACAATTATACGCTGAACAATTTTTTGTGCCTAAGCATTTTTTACCAAAAAAAGTTTATATTTTCCTAATACTTCAACCAAAAAATTTGTACAAAATAAAAGCAAGAAATATACATTTGCAAAATATTCCGACATGGTTTAGAACCATGTCATAGTGCCTTTACGACTTGGGGAGATTTGTAATCGAGGTGTAATCTGAAATGGTTTGCACTAACCCGCCAAATAGTTTTCAATAGGTTTCCCCACAATGGAAAAAATGTTCCTTTCCCCACAAAGTGTCCCCCGTTTTCTAGTAATGTCAATTTTATTTGCCAGAAAATTTTATTGCTAGAAAAATAACGTTTAATTTTTTTATTTCTTGAAATTTTTATTTATGGGGGTAGCGCGAAACCTCCCCCCCCCCCCCCAAAAAAATTTCGCATCGGTTTTAAACCCCATTTGGGTTAATGCGGGGGTCAGCGCCCCCGGAGTGCAATGGTGAGCCTCCCCCTGGGAAAACCCCCTTCGTGAACGGTATCTCCTGTCCCAGGAAGTATGCTTTTTAAGGGGGAGGGCCCAAAACCCCAGACTTACTTACACTGAGCAGCCCAGGGCCCACACAAAAAGGTTTATGCAAAAAATCAGCTCTACTTTTCTTTGCAAATACATTGGAGCTGAAGTTGTTTTAAAATTTTAAATTAAAAACTACTATAACAAAAACTTATAATGTGTTTCAATGTAAGTTTATTATATCTGAAACTAAAAAACGATTCCATAGTGCGTTTTTTTTAAAAAACTCCATTAGCTTTTTTTAAAATAAAATTTTTATTCTTTTGTTGAAATACTCCTTTTACGGTTATATATATATTATATATATTATATTTTTTAAAAAAATATATATTAATATATTATATATAAAATATTTTGTTTATAAAAAATTTAAAATTTTATAATAATATAAAAAAAGGGAAAGCCATTCTTCCTAGTTTTTCCCGTTTCCAGTTTCCCGGCCGCCCCTTTTCATATAACAACTCCCTTAAAGTCGGAAATTTTTAGTTTTATATAATTTACTACCCCAAACATCCCCCCATTCCAGCGTAAAAATTTAAAGCCAAAAAATTTTAAGACAGGGAGGAATCATGAAAAAAGTGTAGACCGGGGACTTTTGAAATCGGGGTTTCCCGGAAAATAAGATTTCCCCCGGGTTTGAAAGTTCCTTTGGGGCGAAATCTTACAAAAAAAATTTGGGACTCGCATCCTCCGGAGGTACTTTTAATTGGGGATTTTGGGATGGAAATTTTTTATGGGATATACAATAAAACCCTTGAATATATATAACACACACGTGAATAGATGAAACATATTTGTTAAAAGGGACATACTTATTTATAAATATATGTATACTTAAATATAAAAAATGTATACATAAAAATGCATATACCTGTGTCCCTCCCCCCCCACACACAAAATATCTTTTTAAAATAATAATAATATTACTATAAAAAAAATAAAATATATATTTTATTTATATTTTAATAAAAAAAACACACAACACATACTAAAAGAAAAAAATAAGCAGATATCTATAAGCACACATACCCATACATACTATAAAAAATATATTATAAAAAGTAAAACATATAAAGGGAGAGATATATGTATAAATACCATGAGTGTATATATATCCATTTAAAATATATAAAATATTTGTATATAGGGACATTAATATGAATGATATATGCAATTAAAAAAATAAAAATTAATATATATAAAAATTTAAAAAATATGCAATACATATAAAAAAAAATTTATAATGTATATATATAAAATTTTATATATAATATTTATATAATTTTATTTTTTATATATATATATATATAAAATACAAAAAAAGGTTTATTCCCAAAAGGGATCTCATATTATCCACTAATAAATAAATATATAGTATTTTAATATATTCAAATATATATATATATACATATATTTTATTATATAAATAGATTAAAATTTTATATATATATATAATTATATATAAATATATTTTGATGTGTATTTTAACATATATGTTTTTAAAAAGTCCCAATTTATGTAGGGATATATATATATATATATTATATATATATATATATATATATATATATATATATTTCATATATTTACATTTTTTATAAATTATATATTCACATAAAAATATATAAAAATTAAATATATTTTATATATATATATTATATTATATATATATATATATATGAATATTTTACCTTTATAAATTTTTGTATAATTTTAAAATTTTGATATATAAATATTGTGAAATTTTATAAACATATAAAGATTTTTTATAAATACATATCTAAAACATATAAATACATATTTACAAATATATATTAATAGGCATATTTATATAGAAAAAATATACTTTGAATTGGTGTATTATATAATAATATATATTATAATATATTTTAATATATATATATATAATATAATATTATATATATATATATATATTTTATAGGGCATAAATTTACACACTTTAAAAAACAAAACATATAAAATATTTAAATTATATATATATAAAAATTAATAATTTTATATATATTATAATATTATATATATAATATATATTTTTAAAATTATAGTTTATATATAAAATATTATAATATAATTTATAATATATATATAATATTTTATAATATTATATAATATCCCAAAAAATATACAGACTACATATATAACACATATATTCAGAAAACCCCTATGCAAAATATCAATAAATATTTCAATATATATTAATAAATTTTCTAAAATTTAAAATAAAAAAATATGAAAAAATATATACAAATATAAAAATATTTTTATATACAAAAAAAAAAAATTAAAATAATAATAAAAATATAAAAAATTATATAAAATTTACAAAAAATACACATAAAACCCATTGTTACGCGACCGCCCGTCTCTCTGCCCCCAACACAAGGCAAGCTAGGCAGACGGCGTGTTTTAACAGGGTCGTGAACACTAAACAGCCCCAAGAGGCACTAGCACCACAGGTCCCAGAAAAACCACGGGGGAAATTTCCCACGGGTGAAGCGGGGACGAAAAAAAACACAAAAGGACAAGTCTTTTTTTTATTTCCCACAAGTTTTCCCCTTTACACTTTCTATGGGCCCCAAAATTTACAGGGGGACCCCAAAGCATGTCACACTGCACGATATAGTTAAAAACAGGGCAACCAAATTTTATCAGGTCACAAGGGCACCCCACGAGGTTTAACAGGAGCAGCCCCCAACTGCGTCTCCCCTTGGTTTGTTCCTCCGCCCTCCGCCCCACACCCCTTTGCGTCATGGGGCCCAGGCCCCTTCATTTTAAAAACCACATGCCCAGGTCACCCTTTTCATGTTAACACATTTTTCGCACAGAGAAAAGCCCCACGGGCTTAACACTATCCCCCCCTATCAAGCAGACGCCCCCATCGCCGGGACATCCCAAAAAACTTTTGAAAAAAAAATCAGAAAATTTAAAAAAAATTTAAAGTCCTCGGGAAAAAAACAAAATTTTTTCAAAAAAAAAAGTAACCCCCAATTTAAAAAACAGTTCCCCGAAACACAAAAATTTTTCACCCAGCGCGGTTTTCTTCGCTCTGGGGGGGTTTCCCCTTGGAGGAGGTGGGGCCCCGGTGGTAGATTGCAGGGGGATCCAGGTGGTATCCCCTCCCCCCAAGCCCTGGCTCATGGTCACCATTGACGTCTTTTTCATGGGGCCCTACCATCCAAATGCCGTTTCATTTTCGGTCAGCGTCTGCCACGTCCTCATCGCCCCTACTGGGGCTAAAGTCATCTTTTTTTTCACCATGGCCCCAAAGGGGTGCTTCCGGGCCTGGGAAAGCCACAGCCGGTCCACGGGGGAACCGACGGTCGTTTTGCCCCCTGTGAATTCGAAAGGTGACATCAGAGAGGGGCCCCCTACCACCCTGTATGGGCCCCCCTAGGGGGTCTTTTCTTTTTTTCCCCCGGGGAGAGCCCTCGCTTCCCAAACGGGTTATGCAGCCCACACTCTGTCACCTATGTTGTACCTCACTTCCCTTTATGCGCGGTCAAAAGGTCTCTTCAGGAAAGGCCGGCTACCCTTTAGCTTGCCACGGGGAAAAAAAAAAAAAAAAAAAAATGTTTGGTGCACCTGCCAGGTGAGGGGGCATCCGGTGGGGCCCCAAATCCTCGAGGGAAAATTTAGGCAACAGCCCCACCCCCAAAATAACTCCTTGCCCCCCACGACTTTTTTGGGGATGCTCCCCCTCCTCACAAGTGCCCCGCTTTGCACCAGCTGACAACCTTCGGGGGCCCTTTTCCGGGGGACGTTTGCTCCAACAAATGTAAAATAACCCCTTCCGGTCCAACAAGGGTCCGCCCCGCCGTACGCCTCAGCCAGTGGTTTAAGGGGGGCACGGTGAAGATGGCCCTTTTTCCAGAGGTTGGCTGGGGGACCCGACCTTGCCCCCAAAGGGGAAAAAGTCTAGAATCCCCGGGGTCAACTGTTTAAAAGTGATACGGGGGGAGGGGCCCGTGGAGGGCCCCTCCAAAAAACCCGGAAACGGGGTGATGTTTCAGTTACAGTGTTTGGGAGCTAAATCTCCAATAAGGACCCGAAGGTGCCCGCTGGGGCAAAGCTGGGCACTTGTGAGGAATGGAGGCCAGAAGGAGTCGTCGGGGGGCAGGAGTTTGGGTTTGGGGTGGGGCCGTTAACCCGAATTTCCCCGAGGATTTTGGTTTTCACCCGGGTGTGGGGGTTTTCCCTGGGCCAGGGAAAATACTCCTGGGGCCATGGTGAAAAAAAATGACGTTAGCCCCAGTAGCGCCGAGGGGGAAGTGGGAGATTGGGTGCCGGATAGGACGAGCATTTGGGTGGTGAGGGCGATGCAAAGACGTCAAAGGTGGGCCATGAGCCAGGTCTTGGGGCAGGAGGGGTAAACCCCCCGGGTGCCCTGCCCAAACTACCGCCGCCCCATGGTGAAAAAGGAAAGACTTAGCCCCAGTAGCGCCCGATAGGACGTGGCAGATGCTGGGCCGAGATGGGGAACGAAACATTTGGATGGTGAGGGCGATGCCAAAAAGACGTCAAAAGGGACCAAGCCGGTCTTGGGCAGGAGATACCACTGGATGCCCCTGCCAATTACCGCCGCCCAAACCTCCAGAGCGGGCCCCAGCGAGACGGGAAAAAAGCCGCGGATGAAAGATTTTTGTGTTTCTGAGAACTTATTTTTACTTTCGGTTTCTTTTGTTGAAAGAATTTTGTTTGTTCCGAGGACAATTTTTTTTAAATTTTTTTTTAGTTTTTTTCAGATTTAGGTATGTCGACAGATGGGTCGTCTGTTTATAGGGGGGGGGGAAATGTTACGTTTGTGGGGCTTTGTCTCTGGGGCCCCCAAACATGTGTAACATGAAAAAGGGTGACCTGGGGATGTGTTAAAAATGAAGGGACCCGGGCCAAAAAATGATTTTGAGCGGAGGAGCAAGGAACAAAACCCAAAAGGCCCCAGTTGGGGTGCTGCTCCCGTGAAGGGGCCTGTTTGTGCCCTTGTGAAACCCGATAAATTTGTGTTTTCCTGTAAAAAGCTATATCGTGCAGGTGAATTTTGGTTTCCCCCCCGTATTGTGCCTATATAAAAATGTACGGAAATAAAAAACCCTTTTGTAAAAAAGGAAAAACTGTCATTTTGTGTTTAATTTTGTGCCCCGCTCTCCAGGGGCGTTTTCCCCCCGTGCTTTCTGGGGGGCGCTGTGATGGGTCGGTGCTCTTTGGGGCTGTTCAGTGTTCAGACCCTGTTGGGTAGCACGCCCTTGCCTGCCGGGCCCTTTTGTTGGGTGGGAGAGAGGGGGCGAGGCGGTCGGGAACCAAAATTTCATTAAATATGTTTATATATACAAAAAAAATTTTATTTCCATATATACATGGAAAACCCTACATATGATGAGGGTATATATTTTATATATAAATATATATATATATATATTTTTATATATATATATATATATATATATATAAAGTGTGCAATGATAAATAAAACACAACATTTTATATTTAATATATACATTTTTAATTGTGAAAACCAAGTATACATATAAATTTTTACATGGGAAAAAATATATTTTGTATGTTTAAAAACATACGTATGGATTTACATAGGGCCCTATATGGAAAAAAAAACCCCCAGTACAAAAAAAGAGATTTTTTGAAAGTGGAGATACAGTTTTTGAAAACCACCTGGATTCCCCTTTCAGAAACCCGAATCCACCTGGGTTCCATCTTCCCGGGGGAAAAACTGAAATGGAATCCAGGTGGATTTGAAATGTAGTCTCACTCTCAACCCAAACTAGTTTTTTTATTGTGGGTTTTTTCCTTGTTTTCAGCCGGGGAAAAGTGTTTTTCTGACATAGGGCTATTTATACAAAACAAACCCACAACCACACAAAACCCCCACACACACAAAACAAAACACACACATATAATATAATATATATATATATACCTATACATATTTTCATATATATATATTACATGCCATGTATTAAATTTTCATACATACATTTATACAAAATAAAATACATACATAACAAATATAATATATACAAAAAACATACCCTAATATATAAAATACATCCAAAAATAAGTCTTATATATATATAAAAAAAAATTGCTATTATTTTATATATAATATATATATTTATATTATATATATATAAAATATATTTAAAAAACAACATACATATATAAATATTAAAAATCCAAAAATAATTCTAATATACACAAAAATTCAATTTTATATATATATATATATATATATTATATATAAAATATATATATATTATATTATAAAACATTTTCATTATCAATACATATATATGCAGGATATGCATTTTATATAAATATACACAGTATACACACATGGCCAAACCCCCAGTATAAGACCCAGCCAAACATATATATCAATGGTCCCAAGAAGTTCGTAAAAAACCGCTCGGTTATGGCACACACATGCTTTATATTATAGTGCACCAAAATATACATATATATGCACAAACACACATTATGAATATTAAAATAAATATGCTTTAATATACATATATGTAGTATATATATTTTTGTTATGTTTAAAAATGTAGCATAATATATATATATATAATATTATAATTTAATATATATATTAAAAAATATAATAATATATATATTATTAAAATTAATTATATATATTATTTTTACGATGTATAATATAATGTAATTTAGCATACATAAAATGTGTATATACATTTTTCTTTATCTACATAATATACTTTGGTATAATGTAATGCGCAACACGCACGCAGCACGCACAACACACGGGGAAAGGGGGCCCAATATAGTAAGGGTAAATTTAAACCCAACCCCCACGAATTACTTCTGCCCCCTGGTAGAAGTAGAGTAGTAGTAGTGGGTGGTGTGTTGTGTGTGTGTGTGTGTGTGTGGGTGTGGTGGGGGTGTGTGGTGTGTGGTGTGAATTTTTGTTACATACAGAAACTCCATATGTGCTCCCCCGGGCAAGAAGTAAAGAAGTAGTGACCGATTGATTTTCCTACCCTTTGGTTCGGAAAATGATTTTTTTTTAAAAATAATTGATATCGATATGTTATTTGTATGAATTTTAAAATTGCTTTTTAAAATTTTTTGGTAACTTTTGACAATAAAAAATAAAACTTTCCAAAAGCAAAAAAAGGGGTTAAACAGGTGAATACGTGGATAATAACTGATTTTTCGTGATATAGAGCCATTATGTGTAAAACAAAAAATACATTATATTAAGATGGCATGGAATGCATGTATTGTTGCCTTTCTCCGATTGGGTTTTTTGTTTTTATTTTTCGATGTTTATGAAACTTTCCTTTATATCTAGCTTAAACGTCGCTATAAATATATAAATATACAAAAAATAATGTTTTTTAAGAAAACTGGACAGGGACACTTAAACTTCATATTTTTCCAGCGATGTTTCTTTTTTTTGGAAATCACAAACGTAAAAAGGGAAATGGGGTTTCCCGTTTGATTTTTAAATATTTTCTCTCCTGTTTTGGAGTTTTCAAAAGTAACAATTTAGTGGATTAATATTCAACCACTCAGTCTGCGTAAACCCTCCTCTAGACACGGTATCCCGACCCAAAAAACGGTATCAATGCTTTTACAAAATACGTAAGGCCCGGGCTTCCCGCTCAGGGATCACATGAAAAGTCCTCATCGGGGTTGAATATATTCGAGAATTTTGGCGAAAAAACCCGGAAATTCATATAGAATTGACCCTATAAAGTATGATCTTCACAAGGCGAGCTATGTCGCCCCAAAGATTTTTACTGATGATATGCATAGGAAATGAAAGTTATACTATATATATGTACATATAAATATGTTTATATATACAAACATATATATATATGTATATAATGTGTGCTTTTATGTATAAAAACACAAAAACTATATATTTTATATATACATATATTTTGTGAACATAGTATAAAATTTTTTATACATAAAAAATAATATTTAGTAGTAAAAATACGTAGTTTTCACCGGGATTCATCTTCGACCGAAGAGGGAACCCAGGTGGATTCGAAACTGAGCCACTTTCAATAATCTATTTTTGGGCTTTTGGGGGGTTTTCTTCCCCACCTATCCCGGTAACCCGAATCCTCCCCCCCGAAAAAAACACCCCCCTCGCCACCTATGACGGGTTGTTTTTTTTTTTTTTTTTTTTTTTGAAAAAAATATTTAAATCTAAATTTTTTCACATTCGCGCCCCCCAGTCATAGACTCGCCCCGCCCCCCTAGCAATAAATAAATAATTACAGGGGGCTGGATGTGTTTTTGCTTTGGGCCCACGGGGTTTTTTCGTAATACGGCTTTTGACTTCGATTTTTTTAGTTTACCAGGAAAAACTTTTTTGATATCTGGGTTTAATATCGTCGCTATAAATATACATTTTTCTTATTAATTTTTTTTTTTTTTAAATCTAACAAGACAGGTACATTGCCGATATCTATTTTGTTAGTTTCACCAATGATTTTTTTTCTTGAATCATCAACGAAATTACAGGGAAGGGGTTTCCCGTTTGTTTTTAAAATATTTTTCTCTCCTGTTTTGGAGTTTTCAAAAGTAAAATTCTAGTGGTTTAATATTCAACCACCAGTCTGCGTAAACCCTCCTCGACAGGGTATACCGAGCCAGAAGGGTCACAATGCTTTTACGAAATACGAAAGGCCCGTTCCCCGCTCAGGGATCACACTGAAAACCCTCATCGGGTTGAATATTTTCCGAAAATTTTGGCGAAAACCCCCCCCGGCAATCTCACTATAAAATTTGATCCTAAAAGTAGATCTTAACCTAGGTGAGATGCGCCCCAATAGAGTTTTACTGATACTTGAAGGAAAGAAAATTTTTATATATATGTACATATAAATTGTTTTATATATAAAACATATATTTCAATATACATGTAACCATACATAGAGAGTGTAAAATATAAAAATATATATATGTATATATGATATATAGTATTTTTTAATGGTGCATATGTATAAATAAAACAACGTATATATTTATATAATAAATATATTTGTGCACAATTGGTATTAATTTATACATGAAAAATATATTTAGATGAAAAAGATCGTAGTATTACTGACAATAGGGAAAAAAAACCCCCACAATACAAAAACTGTTTTATAGAAAGTGAGATACAGTTTAAAAATCTACCGGGGTTTTCTTTTTCGATCTAAAGATGGTTTCTTTCAGACTGAAGATGGAACCAGGGGATTCAAAACTGTAGTCTCACTTTCAATAAACAGTTTTTGATGGGGGGGTTTTTCCCCACCTATACCAGGAATCCGAATCCCCCTCCCCCCAAACCAAACTCTCCCTCGCCCCTATGACGGGGTTACAATATATTATATATATATATATATATATATATAATAATAATATAAAATATAATATATATATAAATTTTTTTTTTTTTTTTTTTTTTTTTTTTTTTTTTTTTTTTTTTTTTTTTTAATATTGAAATCTGAATTTTCAATTCCCCCCCCCAGTCAAGACTGCTCCGCCGCCTATGCAAAAAAACAAATTACAGTGGCAGGGCCCGTGAAAAAAGGTACGGTTAGACTGCCCAACTATTTCGTTGGAATCCAACGATTATCAGGATTTGGAACCACCCCCCCCACCCCTTTTGGTTACATACAAAAAGAACCACAACCCCAGTCCAGGGACGCAGCACAAAACAAATCGTGCCCCAAAGTCCTCTGGGGTAAATGGTTTTTATATTCCAAAGGACATTTTTTGGCGTACTTTCTTAAAAGAGAGGTAATGTTCTAAATTCCACATTCTTTGCAGAAATATGAGAGAAGACGTTTTCCTCTTGAAAAATATGCGCGCTTGTTTATGTTCGCCCCTTTAAAGAGGATACAAGAAATTTTGCATTGTTTTCTTATTTTTTTTTTAATAAAAATTTAGAAAAGTATATATATGATAATTTACAATTAAAATTTAATGATTGAATCTATTTAATATAATTAAATCCCATAAAATAAATTAGACAAATCCATGTATACTATGGACTCAACGAGTATGACTTTTCCACAGGAAAAATCGAGGATCGCGGGTTGCCCCGCTTCGGACGATGGCAAAAAAAAAAACTGGAATTTTTTTTTTGAAAACCAAAATCGGTGGGCAAATCCCACTCAAAATGATTAAATTTTGGAATCGATGGCCAGGTAACCACCCCTTAAACGTTTTTGGTTTTCGATTTATGACGTTTACCAGGTAATTTATCTTGATATCTAGGTTAATATCGTCCATAAATATATAAAATACAAAAAAATTAATAAAAATTATTATTTTTTTTTTTTTTAAAACGGCAGGTAACTTTGCCGATATTTTTTTTTTAGTTTCACCAATGTTTTTTTTTCTTAAAATCATCAAACAATATATATAAAAGGGGAAAGGGTTTCCGTTTAATTTTATAATTTTTTGTCTCTCCTGTGTTGGAGTTTTCAAAAGTAAAATTCTAGTGGATAATATTCAACCACTCAGTCTGCGTGAACCCCTCTAGACACGGTTACCGGGGCCAAAAACGGTCATCAAGTTTTACGAAAACGTAAGGACCGTTCCGCTAGAGGATCACACTGAAAACCCTCAGGGTGAAAATTCCCGAGAATCTTGGCGGAAAACCCGGCATTATAAGAATGACCCTATAAGTATGATCTAACCCAAGGTGAGCTATGTCGCCCCAAACAGAGTTTACTGATGACTACCCATAGGTAAATGAAAAGTTTATACTATATATATATATATATAATTATATAATTATAATATATAAATATTTTTATATATAAAAAACATAAAATTTTTTCCCAATATACTTTAAAACCATACATATATTTTATAAATTATATATATATATATATATAATATATTTTCTATATATTTTATAATTATTTTTATTTTATAAAAGTATGTGTCAATGTATAAAACAACACAACATAATATTATTATTTTACTAAAAAATTTGTGCAACTATGTGATATACATTATACATGAAAATTTTAATTTAGTATGTAAAAATAGTAGTATTCACTTTTTTAGGAATAAGAAAAAAAACCCCACAATAAAAAAACTAGATTTATTGAAAGGAGACTACAGTTCGAAATCCACCGGATTTCATTTTCGACCGAAGATGAAATCCAGGTGGATTTCAAAACTTTTAGTCACTTTCAAAAATCTAGTTTTTGATTGGGGGGTTTTCTTCGCCCCCATCCCAGATAACGAATCCCCCCCCCAAAGAAAAACACTCCCCTCGCACCAGACTGGTATCTTTTTTTTTTCTTTTTTTTTTTTTTTGAAATCTAAATCATTTCGCCCCCCAGTATAGACTCGCTCCCCCCGCCATGCAAAAAAATAAAAAAATATTAAGTGGCATGGCATGTGTTGTGCCTTCGTGCCGAGGGTTTATTTGTAATACTGGAATTGGCTTCGTTTTTTTACGTTTAAAGGAATTATTTGTATCTAGATTAATATCGTCGTATCAATATTAAAAACATATAATTTTTTTTTTATTTATTAATTTTTTTTTTTTTTTATTAAAAGACAGGAAAAACTTTGCGATATCAATTTGTTAGTTTCCCCAATGTTCTTTTTTTTGAAATCATAAAAACAGTATTACGGGGAAATGGGGTTCCGTTTAATTTTTATAATATTTTGCTCTCCTGGGGGGAGTTTTAAAAAAGAACAATTCGAGGGATTAATATTCCCCCACCAGCTGCTGAACCTCCTCTAGACACGGAAACCCGAGCCAGAACGGCATCAATGCTCTTACGAAATACGTAAGGACCGCTTCCCGTCAGAGGATCACATGAAAACCCTCATCGGGTTGAATATTTTCCGAGAATCTTGGCAAAAACCCCGGAAATTTCACTATGAATTGACCCTATAAAGTATGTTTTAACCATAGGCGGCTAGTCGCCCCAATAGAGTTTTACTGAGATAGCAAGGTAAATGTAAATGTTTATATATATACAATAAATGTTATATATACAAACATATTTTTTCCATAATTAATGAAACCCATACATATGATGGTGTGTAAAAATATAAATATATATATTATATATATATATATTATATATATAATATATAGTTATATATATATGAAAATTAATGTGTGATATGTATAAATACACAACAACAATAATTTTTTAATATACATATATATTTTTGTGCACACAGTGTTTATATTTTTATACATGAAAATATATATTTAGTATAAAAAAACCATAGTATGTATCAAATAGACATATATGGAAGATAAACCCCAATAAAAAAACTAGTTTTATTGAAAGTGAGACCATTTTCAAAATCCACCTGGTTTTCTTTTCAGATCTAGATGGAACCCGGGTAATCCGAATCCCCCCCCCCCAAAGCAAACCCACTCCCCTCGCCACCTATGACAGGTTTCATATATTAATATATTTTTTAATTGAAATCTGAATTTTCCATTCGCCCCCAGTCATAGACCCCCCCGCTCCCGCCTATGCAAAATCTAATATTACAGGGGCATGGCATGTGAAAAGGGCGGGTTAGACTGACCAACTTTTTCTTTGGGAAATAAACGATTATCGTGACTTGGAACCCACCCCCCCACCCCTTTTTGGGGTCCCTACGAAAAAAACCCACAAGTCAGCCCACTGGATCGCAGCATCAAAACAAATCGTGCCACAGCCCCTTTGTGGTAATTGGATGTTTATATTCCAAAGGACATTTTTTTGGCGTATTTTCTCTAAAAGAGGGGGAATTGCTTTAAATTTCCACTTTCTTGCAGAAATATGACGAGAAGACGTTTTTCCCTCTTCGAAAAATGCGCGGTTAGTTCGTCCGTCTAAGGGGATAAAAGAATATTGCATTGTTTTTTATATTTTTTTTAATAATAATTAATATAAGTTATATAAAATTTACAATTATAATTAATGATTGTAATGTATTATAATATTAATTAAAAGCAAAATAATAATAGACTAATGCCAGTATACTATAGACTCAACGGTATGACTTTTCCACAGGAACATCGAGGATCGACGGGTTGCCCATCGCTTGGGACGAGTGGGAAAAAAAAAAAAGTGGAATTAAACCAAATCGGTGGGCAAATCCCATCAAAAGTTTAAATTTCTGAACGAGGGCCAGTGTAACCAACCCCTTTAATACGGGTTTAGGTTCGTTTTTATGACGTTTACCAGGTAATTATCTTGATATTAGGTTTTTAATATCGCGCTATAAAATATAAAATATATAATTAATATAAAATTTTTTTTTTTTTTTTTTTTATCAAACGGACGGGAAACATCCCGTATAAATTTTTGTTAGTTTCACCAATGTTTCTTTTCTGAAATCATCAAACAATTATATAAAAGGGGAATGGGTTTCCTTTTAATTTTATAATTTTTGTCTCTCCGTTTTGGAGATTTCAAAAGTAAAAAATTCTGTGGATAATATTCAACCACTCAGTCGGGGAAACCCTCCTCTAGAAGGTATCCCGAGCAGAACGGCACAATGCTCTTACAAATAGAAAGGGCCCCTTTTTCCCGCTCAGGGGGATCACACGAAAGTCCTCATCGTGTTAATATTTTCCCGAGAATCTTGGCGAAAAACCCCCGGCAATTTCACTATAGAATTGATCCTATAAAGAGATCTTAACCATAGGCTGGCTATGTCGCCCCAAACAGATTTTTATGATGACTTGCTTTGGTAAAGTAAATGTTTTACTATAAATATATATATAATATATATATAATTATATAAATAGTTTTATTACAAAATACAATTTCAAAATTACATGTAACCAACATATGAGGGGTAAAAATAAAAAAAAATATATTATATATATATTATATTATATATTAGTATGTAGTGGATATGTATAAAACTCACACAAATATATATTTATAATATACATATATATTTGTGCACAATATGGTAATAATTTAACAGGAAAATATTTTTTTAGTATGTAAATAATACGTTTATTCAATAGACATATAGGAAAAAAACCCACAATACAAAAACTAGTTTTATTGAAAGTGAGACTCATTTTCGAAATCCCCTGGATTTCATTTTCAGACCTAAGATGAAATCAGGTGGATTTCGAAACTGTGTCTCATTTCAATAATCATTTTTTGTATTGTGGGTTTTCTTCGCCACCTATACCAGAAAATCCGAATCCCCTCCCCCAAAGCAAACACTCCCCTCGCCCCCAATGACAGGTTTTATTGTTTTTCTTTTTTTAAAAATTAAAATCTAAATTTTTTCATATTCGCCCCCCAGTCATAAAATCGCTCCCCCGCCTATGCAAAAAATAAAATAATATTACAGGGGGCATGGCATGTTTTGTTGCTTGTGCCGAGGGGGATTTCGAATATGGCATATTGGTTTCGTTTTTTTTTACTTTTCCCGGTAATTTCTTGATATCTGTTAATATCGTCGCTATCAATATATAAATATAATAATATCTTTTTTCTTTTTTATTATTATTATTATTTTTTTTTTTTTTTATCTAAAAAGGAAGGGTAACATTGCCGATATCAATTTTTTAGTTCCCCAAATGATTTTTTTTGAAATCATCAAACAGATATACGGGGAATGGGCCGTTTAATTTTATTTTTGTCCTCCGGTTTTGGAATTTAAAAATAAAAATTTCGAGGGATTATATTCAACCACTCAGTCTGCGTGAACCCCCTCTAGACACGGTATACCGAGAGAACGGTCACAATGCTCTTCAAAATAGAAAAGGCCCGCTTCCCGCTCAGAGGAACACTAAAATCCTCATCGGGGTTGAATATATTCCGAGAATCTTGGCGAAAAACCCCGGAATCTCATATAGAATGATCATAAAGTATGTTTTAAACCCATAGGCTAGCTATGTCGTCCCAATAGATTTTTACTGAGATTTGATGGGTAAATGAAATGTTTATATATATATACATAAAAATAGTTTTTATACAAACTATATATTTCCATTATAATGTAACCATAAAATGATGGTGTGTATAAAATATATATATAATATATATATATATATTATATAAAAAATATAAAATATATATGTTTATATATAAAAATATATATGATATAATGTGTGCAATGTATAAATACACACACAACATATATTTTTATAAATAAATATATATTTGTGCCAATGTGTTTATATATTTATACATGAAAATATATTTTAGTATGAAAACCATAGATGTATTAAATGACATATAGGAAGAAAAACCCAAATACAAAAACTAAAATTATGAAAGTGAGACTACATTTTCAAAACCCACGGGATTTCATTTTTAGATTAAAGAGGGAACCGGGTGGTTTTGAAACTTAGTTCACTTTCAATAATCTAGTTTTTATTGTGGGGTTTTTTTTCCCCACCTATATAAGTAACCCAAATTTCCCCCCCCCCAAAGCAAAAAACTCCCCTCGCCCCCTTTGAAGGTACATAATATATATTTTTTTAATATGAAATCGAATTTTACATCCCCCCCCAGTCATAGACTCCTCCGCCGCCTATGCAATAATCTAATTTTACAGGGGCATGGCAGTTAAAGGAGGGTTTAGATGACCAACTATTTCTTTGGAAACCCAACGATTATCAGTGATTTGGAACCACCCGCCCATCCTTTTGTTACACTACGAAAAGAACACAAGCTCAGTCCACTGGATCGCGATAAAAAACAAATCGTGCCACACCCCTTTTGTGGTAATATGGATGTTTTATTCCAAAGGACATTTTTTTGGGACTTCTCTAAAAGAGGGAAATTTGCTTCTAAATTCCAATTTTTTGCAGAAATATGACGAAAAGACGTTTTTCCCCTTTCGAAAAATATGGCGCTTGTTTATGTTCGCCCCGTTAATGAGGATAAAAGATATATTGCATGTTTTTCTTATATTTTTTTTAATAAAATTTAAATAGAAGTATAATATGAAATTTTACAATTTTTAAAATTAAATTTAATGTATTTATATATATTAAATAATGTAAATATTTTTAGACAAAGCCAGTATCTGTAGACTCAAAAGTATGACTTTTCCACAGGAAACGATGGATCGACGGGTTCCCCCATCGTTGGGACGAGAGGCAAAAAAAACGGGGAAATTTGAACCAATCGGGGGGCAAATCCACTCAAAATGTTTAAAATTTTCATGAACGGGGCCCAGTGTAACCACACCTTATACTGGTTAGGGGTTTCGTTTTTATGACGTTTTCAGGTAATTTTTGATATTAGGTTTTTAATATCGTCGCTATAAAATATAAATTAATAAATTAATTATAAAATATATATATATTTTTTTTTTTTTTTTTTTTTTTTTTTTTTATCTAAAGGACGGGTAACTTCCCGATACAATTTTGTTAGTTTCACCAATGATTTTTTTTTGAAATCATCAAACCTAAAATAAAGGGAAGGGGTTTCCTTTTAATTTTTATAATTTTTGTCTCTCCTTTTTGGAGATTTCAAAAGTAAAAATTTCGAGTGGTTTAAAAAAACCACTCAGTCGCGTGAACCCCCTCTAGACACGGTTCCCGAGCCAGAAGGTATAAATGCTCTTCAAAATACGTAAGGACCGCTTCCCGCTCGGGGATCAACGAAATCCTCCGTGGTTGAATGTACCCCGAGAACTTGGCAGAAACCCGGAAAATCTCACAAAGAATTGATCCTAAAAGTATGTTTAACCCATGGGGCTGAGCTATGCGTCCCAACAGATTTTTACTGAGACATTGACATGCATAGGTAATGTAAATTTTTATACTATATATATGTACATATAAATAGTTTCTATATACATATATATTTCCATATATACATGTAACCATACTATGAGAGTTAAAATATATAAAATATGTAGATTAGATATATATAATATATATATATTATATATAATAATATGTATATTGTGCTATGTAAAAATACACACAAAACATATATATTTTATAAAATAAAATAATATATATATAATATATTTTAATAATAAATATATATATTTGTGCACACATGTGATATATTTTTAAATAAAAAATAAAAATTAGTATGTAAATACGTAGTATTACATAAGGGAAAAATAGGGAAAAAAAAACCCACAGTACAAAAAAACTAGATTTTTTAAAAGTGAGAATCAGTTTGAAACCCACCGGTTTCCACTTCAGACCTGAAGTGGAATCCAGGCGGGATTCGAAATGTATTTCCATTCAAAATTTTATTTTTTTGATTGTGGGGTTTTTCCATTGTATCAGCAGGGAAAGAGTGTTTGCTATTCATGCATAATTTACACACACACACCACACCCACACACACACAACACACAAAAACCACACATATATATATATATATAATTATATTAATATATAGCCATGTATTAATTGCATACATATATATATAAAAAACCCATAACAAATAACAATATACTAAACATAATCATATATAAAATACATAAATTAAAATTCATATAAATACAAAAAAATAGCAATATAATTTTATATAATATATATAAAATTAATATAATTTAATATATATTATATAATATTTATATAAATGTATAATTATGTAATATTATTTATATATAATGTATAAATGATATTATAATATATATTATATGTAATGAATGGGGGCCGGGTGGTGGGAAGGTTAGAGATCGGACTCAAGATTGTCACGAGGCAATCTGATTTCGGGGGGTTCGAGTACCCCCGGCGCGTTTCCCGGCAAGGAATTTCCCCTCGATTGCCTCCCTAGCCATGGGGGCCCAAGCCACCCCAAGTAGTCCGGGTAAATAGAGAGGGTGACTCGAAAAAAAAAAAAAAAAAAAAAACACCGGGCGGAAGGAAAGCAAACCCCTCTCTAAATTGCCTAGAAAAAAAGGGAAAAACCCCTGATCGTAAAGGGCCCGCGAGGGCCGAAGGGTTAGAGTATCGGACTCAACACGTCACGACGGCAATTGAGCGAGGGTTCGAGTCACCGGCCGGCGCGTTGCCCCCTTTGGGAAAGGGGGATTCCCTTGATTGCCTACCTATACGGGTGGCCAAGCCAGCCCAATCAGTGCTGGTCCCAAGCCCGGATAAATAGAGAGAATGATTACCTAAAAAGGAAAACCCGGGCACTCCCGTGGAAAGGAACTGGGGACCCTCCCCACGTACTCACTCCAAGAGCATCACAAATGAAAAAAAAAAATATAGCTGTGACCACGGGGGCTCAACATGAGCCCCCCCTTTAAAAAAGAAGTTTGATAGTATGTATGTTATATATATATATATATATATAATTATATATATATATATATATGTAATAGTATAATGAATAGTATAATAATTATATATATATTTATATATATTTATATATAATTAAAAAGTAGTGTGAAATAATAATATATATATAATATATATATATATAAAATGTGGTATATATATGGGTGGTGTGTGGTGTGTGTGTGTGTGTGTGGGGTGGTGTGGTGTGTGTGTGTGTGTGTGTGAAATTATATATATAATATTAATATATATAAGTATAATGTATATATGTATATAGTATATGTTTTTAATGTATATATTTTAATATGTATAATGAAATATGTTAATTTTAAAAACTAATATATATATATATATAATATATATAATATGTCTATATTATTACAATGTCTATATTATATATATATATATATATATATAATTTTATATTATATATAATTATATATATATATACTTTGTTATATTTTAATTTTAAATATAAATGTTTTAAATATATAATATATATTAAAATATAAAATATATTTTTAATTTAACATAGTCTATTAAATAAAATATAATATTTTGATATTATATATAATTATATATATAAAAATTGTCTTATATTTTTATATAATATCATACTATAATAAAATTATATATTATATATTAATATATATGTCTATATACTATATTAATAATATATATATATATACATATGTTATATACATTATATAAACATATGTCTATTAAATATATATATAACATATAATATTCTATATATATATTTTAATAAAAATATATATATACTAATAATATAATATATTAAAATTTAATGTAGGGGGACGTGGTCCCGAGTGGTTAGAGCATGGGACTCAAAGCGTCACGACGGCAATTGAGTTCGAGAGTTCGAGTCCCCGGCCAGCGCGTTTCCCTGGGAAAGGGAAACTTCACCCGATGTCTCCCGAGGGGAGCCCACAGTTCAGTGGATTTTCCCGTGCGGCCCCAAATTTTAACCGGATAAGGGGGGAGGGTTGACAGCAGAAGGGCTTAGTCGAAAAAAAAGGGCCAAACCGTTTTGAAGTGAGGATACAAAAAAATCTGCACGGCGACCCCTGATGAAATGGAAAAAGGTTGAAAAGAAGAAGAACAAGAAAAGAACAAGAGAAAAAAAAAAAAAATTATATATAAAATATTTTTATAATTTTTTTTAATATATATATATATAATTATATATATATATATATATAAATATATATATATATAAATAAAAATAAATAAAAAAATATAATATATACTAAACTAAAAATATAATAATATTAAAATATATATATATATATATAAATATATATAATAAAACCCAGAAAAAAAGCAAAGGCAAAAATATTTGTATTTGCCAGTCAATCATGCAAGTCAATTTCAAAAAGCAGATCGTAACACCCTCAAACATGACATAAAAAGAAAAAAAGAAAGAAGAAAGAAACGAAAAAGAAACGAAAAGAAACGAAACGAAACGAAACGAAAAGAAAAAAAAAAAAAAAAAAAAAAAAAAAAAAAAAAAAAAATTATATATATAATTAAAATTATAATAATATAATATATATCCAATTAAAATTTTTTGATAAAAAAAAAAAAATGCCAATCATAATAAAAATATATATAATATAAATAATATTCTTTTAACTGTAGGGGTTTATTCGAGCCGCCGGGTCAAAAACTGTCTTAAATTTTAGTTTTTATGTTTTGATGCTCTTCGAGTGAGTAGGGGTAGGGTCCCGAGTTCCTTTCCCCGGAGAGTGCCGGGGTTACCCTTTAGGTAATCATTCTTCTTTTTATCCAGGCTGGGGCCAGCACTGACTTGGGTGGGTTTGGCCCCCCAGGGCTAGCAGGCAAACGAGGGGAAGTTCCTTTCCAGGGAAAAAAACGGCCGGCCCGGGACTGAACCCTCGAACTAGATTTTCCGTCTGACGTCTTGATCCGACGTCTAACCATTCAGCCCCCGCGTCCCCTATATATATATATATATATATTATATAATATATATATTATTATATATATTGGGGTGGGGGTGTGTGTGTGTGTGGGAGTATATGTATAGGGCCGCGGGGGCCGAAGGTTGAGCGTCGGATAAGACGTCACAACGGCAATCTGAGTTCGAGGGTTCGAGTCACCGGCCGGCGGTTGTTCCCTTGGGGAAGGAATTCACTCGATTGCCTGCCCGGCTGCTGGGTGGCCAAGGCAGCCAATCAGTGCCCGGGGAAATAGAGATGGGATCAAAAAAAAAAAAAAAAAAAAAAAAAAAAAAACGGGGGGAAGGGGAATGGCAAACCACGCTTAAATTGCCCCAAAAAAAATCATGGAAAAACCATGATCGTCAAAAGGGCCCGGGGGGACGGGTTTGGAGATCGGGCTCGGGACTGTCACGACGGAACGGTTTGAGGGGTTTGAGTCACCGGCCCGGCGCGTTGTTCCTTTGGGGAAGGATCTTCACCTGATTGCCGCCAGCCATGGGGGCCAAGCCAGCCCAAGTAGGCTGGTCCCAAGCCCGGATAAAATAGAGAGAATGATTTCCTAAAAAGGGAAACCGGCCCCTCTCCGTGGCAAGGGAAATGGGGACCCTACCCCATACTCCCCAAGAGCTCACAAGTGAAAACGTAATTGAGATCATGCTGTGACCCCGGGGCTCAGCATGAAACCCACCCTTAAAAGAAAATGATATGTATATGTATAGTATATATAAAAAATTAAATACATAAAAATATATATATAATATATAATATACAATATATATATAATTACATATAATATAATTTTACATAAAATAAATTAAAATAATATATAATATTTAAATTTTATATAAAATTTCTAATATAATATATATTACAATTAATATATATATATATGATATATTATATAATAATATATATAGTATATATATATATATATATATAGGGGCCGCGGGGGCCCAAAGGTTAGAGCGTCGGATCAAGGGCTGTCACGACGGCAATCTGAGCGAGGGTTCGAGTCACCCACCCCCGCGTTTTTCCCTCGGGCAGGGAACTTTCCCCCCCATTGCCCGCCTAGCCACTGGGGGACCAAGTCGCCCAACTCAGTCGGGGGAAAAAAGAGATGGTCCGGAAAAAAGAAAAAAAAAAAAAAAAAAAAAAAAAAAAAAAAAAAAAAAAAGAAAAAAACACCGGGGGGAAGGCAATGGGAAACACGCTCTAAAATTTCCAAAAAAAATCATGGAACCCCTGATCTCAAGGCCCGGTGGGCCAATGGTTAGAGCGTCGGACTCAAGACGTCACGACGGCAATTGGTTTTGGGGTTTGAGCACCCACCGCCGCGTTTTTCCCTTTGGGGAAGGAAATTACCTCGATTGCCCCTAGCCAGGGGGCCAAGCCAGCTCAAGTCAGTGCGGTCCCAAGCCGGATAAAAAAGAGAGAATGATTACCTAAAAAGGGAAACACCCGGCCCCTCTCCGTGGAAAAGGGAAATGGGGGCCCCACCAGTACCCCTCCAAAAGCATCCAACATGAAAAATGCAATTGGTATCTGCTGTACCCGGCGGCCAGACATGAACTACCGTTAAAAAGATGATGATATATATAATATCATAATATATAAATTACAATATATATAAATAAAATATTAAATACATAAATAAATACAATATATAATATACAAAATATAATATACATACAATAATTACTATATAAATATAATAATATAATATAAAAATATATATTTAAAAAATATAATAAATATACAATATATTAATAAACATTATTTAAAAAAACATATTTTAAAAAATACATTTAAATTAATAACATATATATATATAATATATATATATAATATAATATATATATATATGTGTAATTTTTTTATATAGTATATTATATATAGTTTTTTATAAATTGTATTTATATATATATATTATATATATATATAATTTATTATATAACAATTTTATATATATACATATATTATATATATATAATTTAAAATTAGAAATTTTTAATATATATATTATGTAATTTTAAAATGGTAATTAATATAATATGTTTATTTAAAATATATTTTTATTTAAAATTAAAATATATATTATATATATATATAAATATATATTCATATATATATATATATAAAATATATATAAAATTAATAAAAAAAAAAAAAATATATAATATATATTTATATATTGTATTATATTATATATATTTATATATATAATAATATATATATAATAAAAAATAATAAATATATAAGTTAAAATAGTTTTTAAAATTTTAAAATATTATATTATAATATAATAATTTTAAAATAATTTTATGTATATTTAATATATATTTTTTATTTTATATATATATATTATAAAAAATTTTTTTTTTTTAAAATTAAATAATTTTTTTTAAATTTTTTAAAAATTTTTTAAATATATATATTATATATATATTTTATTATATATTATTATTATATATATATATATATTATATATATATATTAATTATATTTAAGTTTTTTATGTTTGAAACCCTGGTAAGATGAAAATATTTTAGTTTTTATGTATTTTGGATATTTTGGTATAGTTTTTAAAAGGAGAGTGCGGTGTTACCTTTTTATAAACATCTCCTTTTTATTTAATTTAATGAAATATTTATAATTTTATTTTATTTTTTTTTTTTTTAATCTAAATTTTAATATATATATTATATATAATATTTAAAATATATTATATATATATATATTATATGTATAATATATATATATAAAATTATATTTTATGTATATATATTTTTATATATAATTATTATATTATATATATGTATGATATAAATAAAAATAGTAATTTACATATTAATTAAAATGATTTATTTTTTATTATAATGAAAAAATATTTTGATATTTTATTTTCTTTGGTTTTTTTTGTTTTTATAATTTAATGTATTATATATATATTTATTATATAATATATATATAATTTATAATATATTATATATATATATCATATATATAAAAATATATAATAATATAATATAATATATATATATATATATATAATATAAAAATTATACATACATAAAAATATATATATATAATATTTTATTATATATATACATAATATAATATAATATATAATATATATATATAATATATAATATATATATAATTTTAATATAATTATAAAAAAAAAAAATAATAAATATCAAATAGGGATGGTGAAAAAGGAAAAAGGAAGAGGAAAAGAAAGACGGCGCAAAAAAAGATAGGGGGTTATTAAAATAAAAAAAATTAAAATTATCAAATTAATATTAACTTTAATCCCTTATTTATTTATATACATAAAATATAAAAAAATATATATATACATTAAATTATACATAATTTTAAAAATATATATAAAATATATATAATATTATTAATATAATAAATTTTTAAATATATATAAATATATAAAAATAATATATAAAAATATATAAAAATCCCAAAATTAAACATTTTTAAAAAATTTTAAATTAATTATATAAATAAAATTTAAATAATTATATATGGGTTTTCCCAAAAAGGTAACAGGACCTCCGTAAAAAAAGGGGGATAATATATAAAATAAAATAAAAAATATATATTTAATAATAATACCTTAAATATATATAATTATATATAATATACATTTATATATATATACATTTTATATATATATATATATATATATATATATATATATTTTAAAAAAACATATATATATTTTTCATATATTAAAATAAAATTTTATATATAATAATTTTTATATAAAATATATTTATAATATAATATTAAAATATAAATTACTAATATATATAAATATATAAATTATATAAAAACATATATTATATATACATATATATATAATAATAAAATAATATACATAATTTATATATATATATATATGTATATATAATGTTATTATTTTATATATATAATATAATATTTTTAAAATTTACATATATATACATGTATAAAATTATATATATATTAATTTTATATTATTATATAATATATTATAAAATATATATATATATAATATACTTTATATATAATATAATATATTATAAAAATATAATAATATATGTATATTATATATTATGTTATTATATATATATGTTTTTTTAAATATATATGTTTATTATATATATATGTATATTATATATATATATATTTTATGTTTTTATATATATATATATATATATATATATATTAATATGTATTTTTATTTATATATATGTATTTTATATAATGTATATTTTATATATGTATTTAATATTGTATTTATATATTTTTATTTTATATATATATGTAATTTATATATTATGTATATTATATTATCATCATTTTTTTAACGGTAGGTCATGTCTGAGCCGCCGGTCACAGCGTATTTCAATTGCATTTTTCATTTTGTGATGCTTTGGAGTGGTACGTGGTAGGGTCCCCGGGTTCCTTTCCACGGAGATGCCGGGTGTTTACCTTTTAGGAATCATTCTCTTTTTTTTATCCGGGCTTGGGACCGCACTGACTTGAGCGGCTTGGCCACCCATGGCTAGGAGGAAATCGAGGTGAAGTTCCTTCCCCGGGGGGAAAAAACCGGCGGTCGGTGACTCAAACCCTCGAACTCAGATTGCCGTCTGACAGTTTTGAGTCCGACGCTCAACCATTGGGCCCCGGGGCCCCTTGACGTCAGGGGCCCCCATGATTTTTTTTGGCAATTTAGAGGGGGTGTTTCCCCATTGCCTTCCCGCCGGTGTTTTTTTTTTTTTTTTTTTTTTTTTTTTTTTTTTTTTTTTTTTTTTTTTTTCTTTTTTTCCGAGTCCCCATTCATTACCGGCACTGGTTGGGGGATTTGGTCCCCCAGGGGCTAGCAGGCAATCGAGGGAATTTCCCGCCCGAGGGAAACAACGCGGCGTCGGTGACTCGAACCCTCGAACTCAGATTGCCTCGTGACAGTCTTGGCCGACGCTCTAACCATTGGGCCACGCGGCCCCAATATTATTAATATTATACTATATATAAATATAAAAATATTATAACATATATAATTAAAAACATTGTAATAATTTATAATATGTTTTTATATTATATGAAATTTT
Organism: Penaeus monodon; assembly: GCF_015228065.2. Taxonomy (NCBI): domain Eukaryota; kingdom Metazoa; phylum Arthropoda; class Malacostraca; order Decapoda; family Penaeidae; genus Penaeus; species Penaeus monodon. The sequence goes on along the minus strand of NW_023641101.1, from coordinate 14,193 downwards.
ATATTAATATATATATATATTATATATATTTGTATATTATATTATTTTATGTTATAATATATATTTTATATATTATTATGTATTTTAATAAAGTATTTTTATATATAATATGTATATTATATAATATGTTTTTATATAATATGTTATTATATTATATGTATATTATATATATATATGTATATTATATATATATTGTATATTTTAATATAATTAATATATATATATGTATATTATATTTATATTACATATAATATACATTACATCTTTTTTTAAGGGTAGGTTCATGTCTGACCCGCCGGGGTCACAGCATGATATCAAACAGTTTTCACTTTGTGAGCTTTGGAGGGTATGGGGTAGGGTCCCCAGTTCCTTGCCACGGAGAGGGCCGGTTTACCTTTTTAGGAAATCATTCTCTCTATTTTATCCGGGTTGGGCCCACCCTGATTGGGGCTGGTTTGGGCCCACCCAGGGCTAGGCAGGCAATCGAGGTGAAGACCCTTGCCCAAAGGAACAACGCCCCGGCCGGTGACTCGAACCCTCAAACCCGGGTTCCGTCGTGCAGTCCCGAGCCGATGCTCCAAACCCTGGCCACCCGGCCTTGACGATATGGGTTTCCTGATTTTCTTGGCTTTTTAACGGGGGTTTCCCATTGCCTTCCGCCGGTTTTTTTTTTTTTTTTTTTTTTTTTTTTTTGATTTCACCATCTCTTTTTACCCGCACTGTTGGGCTGCCTTTGGCCACCAGCACCGGGCCAGCAACGGGTAAATTTTCCTTCCCAAGGGAAAAAACGGGCCCGGTGACTCGAACCCTCAAACTCAGATTGCCGTTGGACGTTTTTATCCGACGCTCAACCATTCGGCCACCCGGCCCTATACATAAAAATCACACACACACACACCCCCAACCACACCATATATATATAAAATATATATAATAATTATTAATATATAATTAAAATTTGGGGACGCGGGGGCTAAATGGTTAGAGCGTCGGATCAAGACTGTCAGACGGTAATCTGAGTTCGGGGTTCAGTCACCGGCCGGCAGTTTTTCCCCTTTGGGCAAGGACTTCACCCGATTGCCTGCTAGCCCTGGGGGCCAAACCACCCCAAATCAGTGGGTCCCAAGCCTGGATAAAATAGAAGAATGTTTCCTAAAAAGGTAACACCGGCACTCTCCCTGGAAAAGGGAATCGGGACCCCCACCCCCTACTCACTCGAAGAGCATCACAACATGAAAATCAATTTAAATATCAGCTTTTACCCCCGGGGGCTCGACATGAACCACAGTTAAAAGAAAAATATATTATATATATATATATATTATATTTTGATTGGCATTTTTTTTTTTTTTTATCATAAAATATATTGGATATATATATATATATATATATATAATATATATATATATATATAATTTTTTTTTTTTTTTTTTTTTTTTTTTTTTTTTTTTCGTTTCGTTTTTTCGTTTCGTTTCGTTTTGTTTGTTTTGTTTTTTTTCTTTCTTCTTTCTTTCTTTTTTATGTCATGCTGAGGGGGTTGGGCGATCTGCATTTTTAAAAAAGACTTTCGATTTGACTGGCAGAATACAAAAATAGTTTTTCCTTGCTTTTTTCTGGGTGTTTATATATATATATTTATATATATAATTAATATATATATATTTTATATATGTTTGATTAGTATAATATAATATTTTTATGTATATAATTTATATTATATATATTAAAATTTTATATATATATATATAAAATTATATATATATAAATATAATAATATATTTATAATATAATTTTTTTTTTTTTTTTCTTGTTTCTTCTTTTCTTTCTTCTTCAAAAGGGTTTTTTCCCGTTTATCATGGGGGCGCCGTGCAGATTTTCTTGACCTCACTTTACTACGTTTGGGACGTTTTTTAGATGGGGAAACCCTTTTTGCTGTCAACCCTCCCCCTTCATCCGGGGGAATTTGGGCCCGGGACGGAAACTCCACTGAAAAATGTGGACTCCCATCGGTAGACATCGGGTGAAGTTTTTGCCCCGGGGATAACGCGCTGGCCGGGACTCGAACTTCGAACTCAATTGCCGTCGTGAGGGGTTTGGTCGATGCTCTAACCCCTCGGCACCACGTCCTCTACATAATTTTATTATTTAAATAAGTATATATATATTATAATAATATAATATATATTATATCAAATGTATAATTTTATATATAATTATATATATAATGTATAATTATATATATATTATATATATGTATATTATATAATATATTAAGCATGTTATATTTTAATATATAGACAAAAGTATATATATATATATAATATATTAATATATAGAATATGTATTTATATATTATATTTTATTATATATTATATATTAATATATAGACATATGATATTTTTAGACATGTATATAATATTATAATATATATTTATATATATATATATATATAGAAGTATAATTATATATATTATACAGATTATAATATAGAAATATATATGTATGCATATATTTATATATATAAATAATATATTAAATATAAATACGTTATATACATATATACATATATACTATATACATAATACATATATACATTATACAAAATTACAAAAAAATAAACAAATTTCTATATATATATATAATATATATATATATATTAAAACACACACACACACAACACACACACCACACACACACACACAACCACACACACACAAACCCCATATAAATACCCCCAGTATATATATATATAAAAATTTTATATAAATTTTTATATTTCACACATACGTTTTTTATATATATAATATATATATATATATTATATAAATATAAAATATAAAATATCATATATACATAATATATATATATAATATTATATATATATATATATTATTATATAACATACCAAAAATATCAATCTTTTTTTAACGGGGGGCTCATGCTGAGCCCCCGGGTCACAGCAAATATATTTTTTTTTTTCATTTGTGATGCTCTTTGGGGTGAGTAGTGGGGGGGTCCCCAGTTCCTTTCCACGGGGAGTGCCCGGGGTTACCTTTTAGGTAACATTCTCTCTATTTATCCGGGCTTGGGACCAGCATGACTTTGGGTGGCTTTTGGCCCCCCAGGAATAGGGGAGGCAATCAAGGGGAATCCCCCTTTCCCAAAAGGGGGCAAAAGCGCCGGCCGGTGAATCGAACCCCGAATCAATTTCCGTCGTGAAGTGTTGAGTCCGATACTCTAAAAATTCGGCCCTCCGCCTTGACGTCATGGGGTTTCCCTTTTTTTCTAGGCAATTTTGAGAGGGGTTTTTCCTTTTCCTTCCGCCCGGGTTTTTTTTTTTTTTTTTTTTTCGATCACCCTCTCTATTTACCCCGGGACTACTTGGCTGGCTGGCCACCAGTGGCTAGGGGGGCAATCGGTGAAATTTCCTTTCCCAAGGGAAAAAAGCGGCCCCGGGCCGGGGACTCGAACCCCCGAACTAGATTGCCGTCGTGACAATCTTTAGCCGATCTCTAACCATTCGACCACCCGGCCCCACATATACATTAATATACAATATATATATATATATAAAATTTATATACATAATTATACAATATAAAATATATATATCATTATATATAAATATATATATAAATTATATATAAATATATATAATTAAATATACTATATTTATATATTGCATATTTTGTGTATAATATAAGAATTAATTTATGTATTTTATAATGAGTATGTTTATGTATATATGTTATATTTTTATGTATGTATATAATTATATTAGCAATTAACATGGCATATATATTATATTATATAATATATAATATATATGTGTTGGGGTGTGTGGTGTGTGTGTGTGTGTGTGTGTTGTGTGTGTAAAAATATGCAAGAAAAGCAAAACACTTCCGTGCTGATACAATGGAAAAAACCCCACAATACAAAAAATAAAATTTGAGAGTGAGTACATTTCGAAATCCGCCTGGATTCCATCTTCAGGTCGAAGATGGAATCCAGGTGGATTTCGAACTGATCTCATTTCAATAAAACTAGTTTTTTTTACTGTGGGTTTTTTTCCAATAGTTTATGTGAATAATACGTATTTAATACTAATTATATTTTTATGTATAAAAATATATACATGTGTGCACAAATATATAATATATATATAAAAATATATTTATAATATATATGTATATATAAAATATATATGTTGTGTGGTATTAACATATGCACAATTTTTTAAAATATATATATATAATATATATATATATATATATATATATACAACAACATACATATATTTTTATATTTTTTTCACTCTATATGTATGGTTACTGTATATATGGAAATTATAGAATAGAAAAATATTTATATGTAATTATATAGTATAAACATTTTTCATTACCTAGATGTCAATAGTCATCAGTAAAACTCTGTTGGGCGACAAGCCAGGCTAGGTTAAATTCTACTTTTTAGGACAAATTCAGTGAGATTGCCGGGTTTTTCCCCCAAAAATTCTCGAAAACATTCAACCCCGAGAGGATTTCGTGTGTCCCCTGAGCGGGAAGCGGTCCCTTTCGTATTTTGTAAGAGCATTGATACCTTCTGGCTCGGTATACCGTGTCTAAGGAGGTTCACGCAGACTGAGGGTTTTAATTTAAACCACTCGAATTTTTACTTTTTTAAAACTCCAAAAACAGGAGAGACAAAATTTAAAAATTAAACGGAAACCACATTCCCCTTATAATATAGTGTTTATGTTTCAAGAAAAAGAATCATTGGTGAAACAACAAAATTTATATCGGGAATGTTACCGTCCGTTAGATAAAAAAAAAAAAAAAAAAAAAAAAAAAAAAAATATATATATATATATATATATTAATTTATGGATATTTATATATTTATAGCGACGATATTAAATACCTAGATATCAAGATAAGTTACCTGATAAACGTCAAAAAATCGAAACCAATAAGCCAGTATTAAGGTGTGGTTACACTGGCCATCGATTCATGAAATTTAATCTTTTTGAGTGGATTTGCCCACCAAATTGGTTCAATTCCACGTTTTTTTTGCCTACTGTCCGAAGCGATGGGCAACCCGTCGATCCATCGATGTTCCTGTGGAAAAGTCATACTCGTTGAGTCTACAGAACATGGCATTAGTCTAATTATATATTTATGAAATTATAATAATATATATAAATACATTACAATCATTAATTATAATTGTAAATTATCATATATATACTTCTATTAATTATTATTAAAAAAAATATAAGAAAAAAAAATGCAATATATCTTTTATCCTCATTAGACGGACGAACATAAACAAGCGCGCATATTTTTCGAAGAGGAAAACGTCTTTTCGTCATATTTCTGCAAAGAAAGTGGAATTCAGAAGCAATTAACCTCTTTTAGAGAAAGTACGCCAAAAAAATGTCCTTTGGAATATAAAACATCCATATTACCACCAAGAGGGACTGTGGACACGATTTGTTTTGATGCTGCGATCCAGTGGACTGAGCTTGTGGTTCTTTTTGTGTGTAAACCAAAAGGGATGGGCGGGTGGGTTCCAAGTCACTGATTTAAACGTTGGGTTCCAACGAAATAGTTGGTCAGTCTAACCGTACCTTTACACATGCCATGGGCCCCCTGTAATATTAGATTATTGCATAGGCGGCGGAGCGAGTCTATGACTGGGGGGCGGATGTGAAAATTCAGATTTCAAAATTAAAAAAATATATATATATGTAACTGTCATAGGTGGGCGAGGGGAGTGTTTGCTTTGGGGGAGGGGGATTCGGATTACTTATATAGGTGGCGAAGAAAACCCCCCAATACAAAAATAGATTATTTAAAGTGAGACTACAGTTTCGAAATCCACCTGGATCCATCTTCAGATCTGAAGATGAAATCCAGGTGGATTTTGAAACTGTAGTCTCACTTTCAATAAATCTAGTTTTTTTATTGTGGGTTTTTCTTCCATATATGTCTATTTAAATACATACGTATGTGTTTTCATACTAAATATATATTTTCATGTATAAATATATAAACACATGTGTGCAAAAAATATATATGATATATATAAATATATATGTTGTGTGTGTATTTATACATATGCACACATTATATACAAATATATATATATATACTTTATATTATATATATTATATATATATATATATATATATATATATAATATATATATATTTTACAACACTCATCATATGTATGGTTACATGTATATATGGAAATATATATGTTTGTATATATAAACATATTTATATGTATATATATATAAACTTTTACATTTACCTATCCCTAGTCATCAGTAAAACTTTTTGGGACGACATAGCTCAGCCTATGGTTAAGATCATACTTTATGGGATCAATTCTATAGTGAGATTGCCGGGTTTCTCGCCAAGATTCTCGGAATATATTCAACCACGATGAGGTTTTTTCAGTGTGATCCTCTGAGCGGGAAGCGGCCCTTTAAACGTTTTTCGTAAGAGCTTTGATGACCGTTCTGCCGGTATACCGTGTCTAGAGGAGGTTCACGCAGACTGAGTGGTTGAATTAACCCACTCGAATTGTTACTTTTGAAATCTCCAACACAGGAGAGACAAAATATAAAATTAAACGGAAACCACATTCCCTGTATATACTGTTTGATGATTTCAAGAAAAAAAATCATTGGTGAAACTAACAAAATTGATATCGGCAATGTTACCTGTCTTATTAGATAAAAAAAAAAAATAATAATAATAATAATAAATAAGAAAAAAAGATATATATGTATATTTATATATTGATAGCGACGATATTAATCTAGATATCAAGATAAGTTACCTGGTAAACGTAAAAAAATCGAAGCCAATATGCCAGTATTCGAAATAACCCAGTCGGCACGAAAGCAACAACACATGCCATGCCCACTGTAAATTATTTTATTTATTGCATGGGCGGCGGAGCGAGTCTATGACTGGGGGGGGGCGAATATGAAAATTCAGATTTCAATTTAAAAGAAAGAAAAACAAATAATAACCTGTCATTGGTGGCGAGGGGAGTGTTTGCTTTGGGGGAGGGGGATTCGGATTATCTGGTATAGGTGGCGAAGAAAACCCCACAATACAAAAACTAGATTTATTGAAAGTGAGACTACAGTTTCGAATCCACCTGGATTTCATTTCAGGTCTGAAGATGAAATCCAGGTGGATTTCGAAACTGTAGTCTCACTTTCAATAAATCTAGTTTTTGTATGTGGGTTTTTCTTCCATATATGTCTATGTGAATACATACGTATGTATTTACATACTAAATATATATTTTCATGTATAAATGTATATACACATATGTGTGCACAAATATATATATGTATATATATAAATTTATATGTTGTGTGAGATTTTACATATGCACACATACATACATATATATTTTATATATATATATATATATATATATATTTATTTATTTATTACACACTCATATGTATGGTTACATGTATATATGGAAATATGTATGTTTGTATATATAAACATATTTATATATATATTTTTTTATATTTATATATATATATATATATATAGTATAAACATTTTACATTTACCAATGCATAGTCATCAGTAAAACTCTGTTGGGACGACATAGCTCAGCCTATGGTTAAGATCATCTTTTTAGGATCAATTCTATAGTGAAATTGCCGGGTTTCTCGCCAAGATTCTCGGAATATATTCAACCACGATGAGGACTTTCAGTGTGATCCTTGAGCGGGAAACGGTCCTTACGTATTCGTAAGAGCTTTGATGACCGTTCGGGCTCGGTATCCCGTGTCTAGAGGAGGTTCACGCAGACTGAGTGGTTGAATTTTAAATCCACTAGAATTGTTACTTTTGAAATCTCCAACACGGGAGAGACAAAATATTATAAAATTAAACGGAAACCACATTCCCCTTTTATATATATATTGTTTGATGATTTCAAGAAAAAGAATCATTGGTGAAACTAAAAAAATTGATATGGGCAATTTTACTGCCCTTTTAGATAAAAAAAAAAAAAAAAAAAAAAAATTATATATTAATTATGTATTTTATATATTATAGCGCGATTTTAAAATACCTAGATATCAAGATAAGTTACCTGGTAAACGTCATAAAATCGAACCATAAGCCAGTATTAAGGTGTGGTTACACTGGCCATCGATTCATGAAATTTAATCATTTTGAGTGGGATTTGCCCACCGATTGGGTTTAATTCCACGTTTTTTTTCCCACTCGTCCGAAGCGATGGGCAAACCCGTCGATCCATCGATGTTCCTGTGAAAAGTCATACTCGTTGAGTCTATAGTATACAGGCATTAGTCTAATTTTATATTTATGCATTATAATTAATATATATAAATACATACAATCATTTTAAATTTTAATTGTAAATTTTCATATAATATACTTATATTAATTATTATTAAAAAAAAATATAAGAAAAACAATGCAAATATATTTGTATCCTCATTAGACGGACGAACATAAACAAGCGCGCATTTTTCGAAGAGGAAGAACGTCTTCTCGTCATATTTCTGAAAAGAATGTGGATTCAGAAGCAATTACCTCTCTTTTAGAGAAAGTACCCCAAAGAAAATGTCCTTTGGAATATAAAACATCCATATTACCACAAGAGGGACTGTGGACACGATTTGTTTTGATGCTGCGACCCAGTGGACTGAGCTTGTGGTTCTTTCGTAGTGAAACCCAAAAGGGATGGGCGGGGGGGTTTCCAAGTCACTGATAATCGTTGGATTCCAACGAAATAGTTGGTCAGTCTAACCGAACCTTTACACATGCCTTTTGCCCACTGTAATATTAGATTATTGCATAGGCAGCGGAGCGAGTCTATGACTGGGGGGCGAATGTGAAAATTCAGATTTCAATATTAAAAAAAATATATATATATATAGATAACCTGTCATAGGGGGCGGGGGGAGTGTTTGCTTTGGGGGGGGGATTCGGATTCCCTGGATTCCATCTTCAGATCTGAAGATGAAACCCAGGTGGTTTTTGAAACTGTAGTCTCACTTTCAATAAATCTAGTTTTTGTATTGTGGGTTTATCTTCCATATATGTCTATTTGAATACATAGTATGTGTTTTCATACTAAATATATATTTCATGTATAAATATATAAACACATGTGTGCACAAATATATATATGTATATTATAAATATATATGTTGTGTGTGTATTATACATATGCACACTTTATAAAACATATATATATATACATATATATTATATATATATATATATATATATATATATATAATATATTATATTTATACACACTCATCATATGTATGGTTACATGTATTATGGAAATATATGTTTGTATATATAAACTTTTTATATGTATATATATAAACATTACATTTACCTATGCTAGTCATCAGTAAAACTCTATTGGGACGACATAGTCAGCCTATGGTTAAGATCATACTTTATAGGATCAATTCTATAGTGAAAATTGCCGGGTTTTCTCGCCAAGATTCTCGGAATATATTCAACCACGATGAGGATTTCAGTGTGATCCTCTGAGCGGGAAGCGGTCCTTACGTATTCGTAAGAGCATTTATGACCGTTTTGGGCCGGTATACCGTGTCTAGAGGAGGTTCACGCAGACTGAGTGGTTGAATAATTAATCCACTCGAATTGTTACTTTTGAAATCTCCAACACAGGAGAGACAAAATATTATAAAATTAAAAAGGAAACCCCATTCCTGTATATACTGTTTGATGATTTCAAGAAAAAGAATCATTGGTGAAACTAACAAAATTGATATCGGCAAGGTTACCTGTCTTATTAGATAAAAAAAAAAAAAATTTAAAAATAAGAAAAAAAATTATATGTATTTATATATTGATAGCGACGATATTAATTAGATACAAGATAATTTACCTGTAACGTAAAAAAATCGAAGCCAATATGCCAGTATTACGAAATAACCCAGTCGGCACGAAGGCAACAACACATGCCATGCCACTGTAATATTATTTTATTTTTTGCATAGGCGGCCGAGGGGAGTCTATGACTGGGGGGGCGAATATGATATCAGTTTTTCAAAAAAAAAAAAAAAAGAAAAAAAAAAATGATAACCTGTCATAGGTTGGCGAGGGGAGTGTTTGTTTTGGGGGGAGGGGGATTCGGATTATCTGGTATAGGTGGCGAAGAAAACCCCACAATACAAAAACTAGATTTTTTGAAAGTGAGACTACAGTTTCGAAATCCACCTGGATTTCATCTTCAGGTCTGAAGATGAAATCCAGGTGGATTTTGAAACTGTAGTCTCACTTTTAATAAATCTAGTTTTTGTATGTGGGTTTTTCTTCATATATGTCTATGTGAATACATACGTATGTATTTACATACTAAATAATATTTCATGTAAATGTATATACACATATGTGTGCACAAATATATATGTTATATATATAAATAATTTTGTTGTGTGTGTTTTTTATAATATGCACACATACATATATATATAATATATATATATTATATATATTTTATATATATATATATTTTATATATATATATATATTTTTATACACACTCATATGTATGGTTACCCTGTTATATGGAAATATATATGTTTGTATATATAAACATATTTAAATATATAATATATAAAATATATATATAATATATATATATATAGTATAAACATTTACATTTACCTATGCTAGTCATCAGTAAAACTCTGTTGGGACGACATAGCTCAGCCTATGGTTAAGATCAACTTTATAGGATCAATTCTATAGTGAGATTGCCGGGTTTCTCGCCAAGATTCTGGGAATATATTAAACCACGATGAGGATTTTCAGTGTGATCCTTGAGCGGAGCGGTCCTTACGTATTTCGTAAGAGCATTGATGACCGTTCTGGCTCGGTATACCGTGTCTAGAGGGGGTTCACGCAGACTGAGTGGTTGAATATTAATCCACTAGAATTGTTACTTTTGAAATCTCCAACACAGGAGAGACAAAATATTATAAAATTAAACGGAAACACATCCCTTTATATTTTATATTGTTTGATGATTTCAGAAAAAAAATCATTGGTGGAAACTAACAAAATAGATATCGGCAATGTTCCCTGTCCTGTTAGATAAAAAAAAAAATATATAATATATTAATTTATGTATTTTATATATTTATAGCGACGATATTAACCTAGATATCAAGATAAGTTACCTGGTAAACGTCATAAAATCGAAACCAATAGCCCGTATTAAGGTGTGGTTACACTGGCCATCGATTCATGAAAATTTAATTTATTTTGAGTGGGATTGCCACCGATTGGTTCAATTCCACGTTTTTTTTTGCCTATCGTCCGAAGCGATGGGCAACCCGCGATCCATCGATGTTCCTGTGGAAAAGTCATACTCGTTGAGTTCATAGTATACATGGCATTAGTCTAATTATATATTTATGCATTATAATTATATATAAATACATTACAATCATTAATATAATTGTAAATTATCATATATATAAATTATACTATTATTATTAAAAAAAATATAAGAAAAACAATGCAATATATCTTGTATCCTCATTAGACGACGAACATAAACAAGCGCGCATATTTTTTGAAGAGGAAGAACGTCTTCTCGTCATATTTCTGCAAAGAATGTGGAATTTAGAAGCAATTACCTCCTTTTAGAGAAAGTACGCCAAGAAAATGTCCTTTGGAATATAAAACATCCATATTACCCCAAGAGGGGCTGTGGACACGATTTGTTTTGATGCTGCGATCCCGTGGACTGAGCTTGTGGTTCTTTCGTAGTGTAACCAAAAGGGATGGGCGGGTGGTTCCAAGTCATGATAATCGTTGGATTCCCAAAAGAAATAGTTTGGTCAGTCTAACCGTACCTTACACATGCCATGCCACTGTAATATTAGTTTATTGCATAGGCGGCGGAGCGAGTCTATGACGGGGGGCGAATGTGAAAATTCAAAATTTCAATATTAAAAAAAAAAAAAAAAAAAAAAAAAAAAAAAAAAAAAAAAAAAAAAAAAAAATTATATATATATTATATTATCATATATATGTTATATACATATTATATATATATTAATAATAATATTGAAAACCTGTCATAGGTGGCGGGGGGAGAGTTTGCTTTGGGGGGGGGGATTCGGATTCCTGGTTAGGTGGCAAAAAAACCCCAAATACAAAAATAGTTTATTAAAAGTGAGACTACGTTTTGAAATCCACCTGGATCCATCTTCAGATCTGAAGAGAAATCCATCTTTAGATCTGAAGATGAAATCCAGGTAGATTTTTAAACTGTAGTCTCACTTTCATAAAACTAGTTTTTTTTATTGTGGGTTTTTCTTCCCTATTGTCTATGTGAATACAAGATCTTTTTTCAACTAAATATAATTTTTTTATGTATAAATTAAAATCACATATGTGTGCACAAATATAAAATGTATATATATAAATATATACGTTGGTGTATTTTACATATGCACACTTTTAACATATTTTATAACATATAACAATATATATTTATATATTTAACACTCTCATATTTTTGGTTACATGTATTTTGGGAAATATAGTTTGTAATAAAAAACTTTTTTATAGTACATATATATAAAATTTACTTTACCTTCAAGTCATCAGTAAAATCTTTTGGGAAACGACAACTCAGCCTAGGGTTAAGATCATTTTTTAAGGATAAATTTCTATAGTGAGATTCCCGGGGTTTTCCCCCAAAAGTTTCTGGGAATATATTAAACCCCACGAGAGGTTTTCAGTTGATCCTCTGAGCAACGGCCCTTTACGATTCGTAAGAGCTTTTGATGACCTTTTCTGGCCGGTATACCGTGTCTAGAGGAGGTTCACGCAGACTGAGGGGTTTTGAATATAACCCACTAGAATTGTTACTTTTGAAATCTCCAACACAGGAGAGACAAAATTTTAAAAATCAAAAGGGAACCACTTCCCTGTATTACTTTTTGAGACTTCAAAAAAAAGAATCTTGGTGAAACTAACAAAATAGATAGGGAAATTTTCCCTGTCTTGTTAGATTAAAAAAAAAAAAAAATTAAAAGAAAAAATGATATTTATAGCGACATATTAACCTAGATATCAAGATAAGTTCCCTGGTAAACGAAAAAAAATCGAAGTCAAAAGCCAGTATTTCGAAAAAAACCCAGTGGGACGAAAAAACAACAATGCCATGCCCACGTAATTTTTTTATTTATTGTAGGCGGGGGAGGAGTCTATGACTGGGGGGGCGCGAATGTGAAAATTTAGTTTTAAAAATTTTTTCAAAAAAAAAAAAAAAAAAAAAAAAAGACAACCTGTCATGGTGGCGAGGGGGGTGTTTGCTTTCGGGGGGGAGGGTTCGGGTTTCCGGTATAGGGCGAAGAAAAACCCCCCCAATGCCAAAACTAGATTATTTAAAGTGAGACTACAGTTTTCCCAAATCCACCGGATTCCTCTTCAGGGCTGAAGATGAAAAACCGGTGAATACATACGTATGTTTTACTACTAAAATATATTTTTATGATAAAATATATACATATGTTGCACAAATTATATGTATAATAAAATAATATGTTTTTTGGGGTGTTTTTATACATATGCAACATTATATACAATTTTATATATGTTTGTATATATAAAATATTTATATGTACATATTTTAGTATAAAAATTTACATTTTTCCTATGCATAGCATCAGTAAAACTCTGTTGGGACGACATAGCTAGCCCTTGGGAAGATATACTTTATAGGCAAATTTTATGTGGATTGCCGGGGTTTTCGCCCAAAATTCTGGGGAAAATATTCAACCCCGATGAGGACTTTTCAGTGTGATCCTCTGAGCGGGAACCGGGTCCTTTCGTATTTTGTAAAAGCATTTATGACCGTTTTGGTCGGTATACCGGTCTAGAGGGGGTTTTACGAGACTGGGGTTGAATATTAATCCACTAGAATTTTTACTTTTGAAATCTCCAACACAGGAGAGAAAAATTTTAAAAACAAACGGGGAAACCCCATTTCCTGTATTACGTTTGATGATTTCAAGAAAAAAAATCATCGCTGGGCTAGAAGTTGAAGTGTCCCCGTCCAGTTATACTTAAAAAAAACATTATTTTTGATATTTATTATTTTATAGCAC